>NW_021174935.1:0-2045 GCF_002162155.2 Triticum dicoccoides
CAGAGTAAGATCCGCACCAGAGTGGTACGGTAATCCTATTCTGGAAGTCATGTTACTTGACCATGATGAACCTACGAACTATGAGGAAGCGATGATGAGCCCGAATTCCGCAAAATGGCTAGAAGCCATGAAATTTGAGATGGGATCCATGTATGAAAACAAAGTATGGACTTTGGTTGACTTGCCCGATGATCGGCAAGCCATTGAGAATAAATGGATCTTTAAGAAGAAGACTGACGTTGATGGTAATATAACTGTCTATAAAGCTCGACTTGTTGCAAAAGGTTTTCGACAAGTTCAAGGGGTTGACTACGATGAGACTTTCTCACCCGTAGCGATGCTTAAGTCCGTCCGAATCATGTTAGCTATTGCTGCATTTCATGATTATGAAATTTGGCAAATGGATGTCAAGACTGCATTCTTGAATGGATTTCTAGAAGAAGAGTTGTATATGATGCAGCCGGAAGGTTTTATTGATCCAAATGGTGCTGACAAAGTGTGCAAGCTCCAGCGTTCCATTTATGGACTGGTGCAAGCATCTCGGAGTTGGAATAAACGCTTTGATAGTGTGATCAAAGCATATGGTTTTATACAGACTTTTGGAGAAGCCTGTATTTACAAGAAAGTGAGTGGGAGCTCTGTAGCATTTCTAATTTTATATGTAGATGACATATTATTAATTGGAAATGATATAGAATTTCTGGATAGCATAAAAGGATACTTGAATAAAAGTTTTTCAATGAAAGACCTCGGTGAAGCTGCTTATATATTGGGCATCAAGATCTATAGAGATGGATCAAGACGCTTAATAGGACTTTCACAAAGTACATACCTTGACAAAATTTTGAAAAAGTTCAAAATGGATCAGGCAAAGAAAGGATTCTTACCTGTGCTACAAGGTGTGAAGTTGAGTCAAACTCAATGCCCGACCACAGCAGAAGATAGAGAGAAAATGAAAAATGTTCCCTATGCTTCATCCATAGGCTCTATCATGTATGCAATGTTGTGTACCAGACCTGACATATGCTTAGCAATAAGCTTGGCAGGAAGGTACCAGAGTAATCCAGAAGGAGTGGATCACTGGACAGCGGTCAAGAACATCCTGAAATACCTGAAAAGGACTAAGGATATGTTTCTCGTATATGGAGGTGACAAAGAGCTAGTCGTAAACGGTTACGTCGATGCAAGCTTTGACACTGATCCGGACGATTCTAAATCGCAAACCGGATACGTGTTTTTATTAAACGGTGGAGCTGTAAGTTGGTGCAGTTCTAAACAAAGCGTCGTAGCGGGATCTACATGTGAAGCGGAGTACATAGCTGCTTCGGAAGCAGCAAATGAAGGAGTCTGGATGAAGGAGTTCATTTCCGATCTAGGTGTCATACCTAGTGCATCAGGACCAATGAAGATCTTCTGTGACAATACTGGAGCAATTGCCTTGGCAAAGGAATCCAGATTTCACAAGAGGACCAAGCACATCAAGAGATGCTTCAATTCCATTCGGGACCAAGTCCAAGTGGGAGACATAGAGATTTGCAAGATACATACGGATCTGAATGTTGCAGACCCTTTGACTAAGCCTCTCTCACGAGCAAAACATGATCAGCACCAAGACTCCATGGGTGTTAGAATCATTACTATGTAATCTAGATTATTGACTCTAGTGCAAGTGGGAGACTGAAGGAAATATGCCCTAGAGGCAATAATAAAGTTATTATTTATTTCCTCATATCATGATAAATGTTTATTATTCATGCTAGAATTGTATTAACCGGAAACATGATACACGTGTGAATACATAGACAAACATAAAGTCACTAGTATGCCTCTACTTGACTAGATCATTAATCAAAGATGGTTATGTTTCCTAACCATAGACATGTGTTGTCATTTGATTAATGGGATCACATCATTAGGAGAATGATGTGATTGACATGACCCATTCCGTTAGCCTAGCACTTGATCGTTTAGTATGTTGCTATTGCTTTCTTCATGACTTATACAAAGTTCCTGCAACTATGAGATTGTGCAATTCCCGTTTACCG
>NW_021174936.1:0-655 GCF_002162155.2 Triticum dicoccoides
AAAAAAAAAACACGCATTTTTCCCTAAGGCAAATAAAACGCAAATAAAACTCCGGCAAAACCAAAATGGGTTTATTTATTAAATCTTCATTTTTCCTAAATTTGGGAAAGTCATATTATTCCCTCTCTCAAAATTTTTATAGGAAAACTTTATGAAGATAATTAAATAAATCCAAATGATCCTATTTTCAAAATTTGAGAAATCCCAAATATGAAAATAATGAAACTTCCAACTCTCTCCGAGGGTCCTTGAGTTGCGTGAAATTTTCTAGGATCGGAAAATGCGAGAAAAACATGGTATGCATGATGACCTAATGTATAACATTCCAAATTGAAAATTTGGGATGTTACAGCGCTGGAGCTCTCCGGGCAGCGGCGGCGGAGGTGGCCGGTGCGGCGAGGCGGTGGGCGGCGGTGCACTCGGCAGGGTGGCGAAGCAGATGCGCGGCGGCGGCGCTCGCCGTCCTCGGGCGCGGGGACGCGCGGGGAAGCGGCCGGGCGGCGCGGGCGGGGCAGACCCGTCGTGGGCTCACGGGCCACGGCGACGGCGGGTGGAGCGGTGCCACGTGTCGGCATCTGGTTGGAGTGGGTGCGGCGGCGGGTTCCATTCGGTGCGGACCGGACGTGTCCGACGGCGGAGAGGGAGCGGGGCTAGG
>NW_021174937.1:0-7620 GCF_002162155.2 Triticum dicoccoides
TTTTTTTTCTCTGACTTTTTTTTTACTTTTTTTTCTCTCGTTTTTTTTCTCTATCTTTTTTTTCTCTCTCCCTCTTTCCAAAACAAACTAGATAAGATGTAGATTGGATCAAGCGAAGATGGGAACGATCTCAACTATGATTATGACAATGAACGGTGGGTAGCACGTGGAGGAAATTGATGGATGGGTGGTGGACAGCGGAAGGGATAATGATGCAGCGGCGACGTGACTAATGTGAACAGAACTCGAAACTCTAAACGACCTAGACACTAAGACCAGCAACTCGACACGATGATGCAACCGATAATTCAACTATGCAAGCAATAAAAAGAAAATTGCAAAGGCTCAGACTGGCTTGGACAAAGGATGAATAGATCTAACTCTTTTTTGTGGATTTTTCTTGGACAATAGGTAAGAAAATAAATCTAATCTAGGAAAACTGGAAATTCTCACCGAGCAACCTGAAAACTGATACCACTTGATAGAGGTGGGGTGTCCCGATCTTTCGATGAGATGATAACTATCGATTTGGTGGAGACGACTTTGACGATCCGACTACAAACGTGCACGACGTTGCGCCTTAGCAATCGCTAAACCAACTCTGAGAGGTTATTGACCACGCCGGAGCACAATCAACCTGACCACGTAGGTCTATTCCTGCAAGCAATCGAAGAACAAGCAAGAATATGATAAAAGCAATCTGAATATTGCGAATATATATGAAGTATTGATAATGGTGGGGATCCGTAAGCGGTCTTGGTCTGGTCGTTGGACACAAACGAAGTACACGAAGTTGCAATGGCTAACTTTTAACTAAACAAATCCCAAGGAAAAGCTACTAGATGGATATACTTATATAGGAGCAAGGGGTGGCGGCCAAGGAGGTGGGAGGCCAAGGCAGCCTAAAACTAAATCTAGGTCGTACAAGGCCAATGGTCCCAAGTGGAGGTGATGTAACACCTTTGGACTTGTAGTTTGACTCGGATTCTGCTGCTGCATCAGATTGTTTCGTCCACAACTCAACGCTCCGGACGAATTTGAAGGTGATTCCAATTGGGTTGGAAAGTGCACGAAATCTAGTTTCCAACAAAAAAAGAATCACCCAATTCGGAGTCCGTATGAAAAACTTGTGTGCGTTTTGAGTCAGGTGTGTCTGTGCAGTCCGAATCTGAATCCAGAACGTGAGAGACTTGGACTCTATCTTCTCTTGGGCCAAAAGTGACGTGAGAGAACTTTTTGGTCAGCAAATAAACATCTCTTTCTTTCTTATCTTCATATGTGGATTGTACAAATGTCCCATACACCTGCAATTAGACAAAACACAAAAGTGTGTGAAGTATTTTTGTTCTGGATAACATAAATAGATTATTGAATAGTTTGCACTAGAAATCACCTGACAAATATGCATATATGCAATATTTTTGGTCATATCCAAGGTAGTCATGTCCTCATCAGCTGATGCATTGTCTCGCCGCTATACTATGCTTTCACAACTTGACTTCAAAATATTTAGTTTGGAGACCATCAAAGATCAATATGTGCATGATGCTGATTTTAAAGATGTAATGCAGAATTGTAAAGAAGGAAGAATGTGGAACAAGTTCGTCGTTAACAATGGATTTTTGTTTCGTGCTAACAAGCTATGCATTCCAGCTAGCTCCGTTCGTCTTTTGTTGTTGCAGGAGGCGCATGGAGGAGGATTAATGGGACACTTTGGCGTGAAGAAGACGGAGGACGTACTTGCTACACATTTCTTTTGGCCAAAGATGAGACGGGATGTTGAGCATTTTATTGCTTGCTGCACTACATGTCAAAAAGCTAAGTCACGACTCAATCCTCATGGTTTATATATGCCTTTGCTTGTACCTAGTGTTCCTCGGGAGGATATATCTATGGACTTTGTTTTAGGTTTACCTCGAACAAAGAAGGGGAGGGATAGCATATTTGTTGTCATGGATAGATTCTCGAAAATGGCACACTTTATACCATGTCATAAAAGCGATGATGCTGTTAATGTTGCTGATTTGTTCTTTCGTGAAATTATTCGCCAAATACTATTGTTTCAGATCGTGATACTAAATTTCTTAGCCACTTTTGGAGATGTTTATGGGCTAAGTTGGGGACTAAACTGCTTTTTAGTACTACTTGTCACCCCAAACTGATGGACAAACTGAAGTAGTCAATAGAACGTTGTCTACTATGCTTAGGGCTGTTTTGAAGAATAATAAGAAAATGTGGGAGGAATGCTTGCCTCATATTGAATTTGCTTATAATCGTTCATTGCATTCTACTACTAAGATGTGCCCTTTTGAAGTTGTGTATGGTTTCCTACCTCGTGCACCTATTGATTTGTTGCCTCTTCCATCTTCGGAGAAGGTTAATTTTGATGCTAAACAACGTGCTGAATTGATTTTAAAAATGCATGAGTTAACTAAGGAAAACATTGAGCGTATGAATGCTAAATATAAACTTGCTGGAGATAAGGGTAGAAAACATGTTGTGTTTGCACCTGGAGATCTTGTTTGGTTACATTTGTGATAGAGGCAAAGGTGTCCCGTCTTTCGATGAGATGGTGGATTTCGCTTTGGTGGAAGTCGACTTTGACGATCCGACTACGAACGTGCGAGGACGTCGCGCCTTAGCAATCGCTAAACCAACTCCGAGAGGTTATTGACCACGCCGGAGCACGATCAACCTGACCACGAGGGTCTGTTTCCTGCGAGCAAATGAAGAACAAGCAAGAAACTGAGATTGCAATCTGGATATTGCGAATATAAGATGAAAGCTTTATTGATCAAGGTGGGGTTCTGTGACGCCTTTGTCTGGTCGTTGAACACAAACGAAATACGCGAAGTTGCAGCTATGGCGAACTTTTAATCTAAACAAAACCCAAAGTCTAAACGATGCCCTAAGGGCTGTATATATGGAGGAAGAGGGGGGGAATTTCGTGGCCCTTGGTGGAGGAGTCCGAAATCAACCCTATCTCTTGTTTCCCCACACATACGGACTCTAAAAATAGCCTATACTTATGTATTTCGAAATTACATGGGCCTGGCCCAATAATAAGGTGACGCAGCACCTAAAATAGCCTCGGGACGAAATTTATGAAGTGGCATCTTGTATATTTCGTCCAAGGCTTCATGCACCCATTATGGTGGCTTCAAAGTCCTGAAATCATCACTTGTAACTCCGTTCTTGTTCCCCTTGCGCATGCCATCATCTCCATGCTTGTTCTTGCTCCAATGTTCATCCTTCTCCAAGCTAGGCCCTTCATTTGTAAGCAAAACAAATGTATCCAATTTAGGCAGCATCATATTCTCATGAACATTAGAATCATTACCAAGAAAGGAAAGTACCTGGTAATTTAGTTGGCGTGCACGAGCTCTAGTAATTGGTCCAGTATGTATAGCAGCAGGGGCTGTGGGTGTAACAATTGTATTGATGCCCTCATCATCCTCCCCTTCTTGAAATGAAGTCGTCCTCGACGGAAGTTCATCTTCCTCACCCAAATAAGGCTTCAAATCTGCAATGTTAAAAGTGGGACTAACCCCAAAATCTGCAGGCAGCTCAAGTTTATATGCATTATCATTTATTTTCTCTAACACCTTAAAGGGACCATCAGCACGTGGCAATAGCTTTGATTTGCGCAAATCAGGAAATCTATCCTTACGCAAATGTAACCAAACAAGATCTCCAGGTGCAAACACAACATGTTTTCTACCCTTATCTCCAGCAAGTTTATATTTAGCATTCATACGCTCAATGTTTTCCTTAGTTAACTCATGCATTTTTAAAATCAATTCAGCACGTTGTTTAGCATCAAAATTAACCTTCTCCGAAGATGGAAGAGGCAACAAATCAATAGGTGCACGAGGTAGGAAACCATACACAACTTCAAAAGGGCACATCTTAGTAGTAGAATGCAATGAACGATTATAAGCAAATTCAATATGAGGCAAGCATTACTCCCACATTTTCTTATTATTCTTCAAAACAGCCCTAAGCATAGTAGACAACGTTCTATTGACTACTTCAGTTTGTCCATCAGTTTGGGGGTGACAAGTAGTACTAAAAAGCAGTTTAGTCCCCAACTTAGCCCATAAACATCTCCAAAAGTGGCTAAGAAATTTAGTATCACGATCTGAAACAATAGTATTTGGCACACCATGCAAGCGAATAATTTCACGAAAGAACAAATCAGCAACATTAACAGCATCATCGCTTTTATGACATGGTATAAAGTGTGCCATTTTCGAGAATCTATCCACGACAACAAATATGCTATCCCTCCCCTTCTTTGTTCGAGGTAAACCTAAAACAAAGTCCATAGATATATCCTCCCAAGGAACACTAGGTACAGGCAAAGGCATATATAAACCATGAGGATTGAGTCGTGATAGAGGCGGAGGTGTCCCGTCTTTCGATGAGATGATGGATATCGCTTTGGTGGAAGTTGACTTTGACGATCCGACTACGAACGTGCAAGGACGTCGCGCCTTAGCAATCGCTAAACCAACTCCGAGAGGTTATTGACCACGCCGGAGCACGATCAACCTGACCACGAGGGTCTGTTTCCTGCGAGCAAACGAAGAACAAGCAAGAAACTAAGATTGCAATCTGGATATTGCGAATATAAGATGAAAGCTTTATTGATCAAGGTGGGGTTCTGTGACGCCTTTGTCTGGTCGTTGAACACAAACGAAGTACGCGAAGTTGCAGCTATGGCGAACTTTTAATCTAAACAAAACCCAAAGTCTAAACGATGCCCTAAGGGCTGTATATATGGAGGAAGAGGGGGGAATTTCGTGGCCCTTGGTGGAGGGGTCCGAAATCAACCCTATCTCTTGTTTCCCCACACATACGGACTCTAAAAATAGCCTATACTTATGTATTTCGAAATTACATGGGACTGGCCCAATAATAAGGTGACGCAGCACCTAAAATAGCCTCGGGACGAAATTTATGAAGTGGCATCTTGTATATTTCGTCCAAGGCTTCATGCACCCATTATGGTGGCTTCAAGGTCCTGAAATCATCACTTGTAACTCCGTTCTTGTTCCCCTTGCGCATGCCATCATCTCCATGCTTGTTCTTGCTCCAATGTTCATCCTTCTCCAAGCTAGGCCCTTCATTTGTAAGCAAAACAAATGTATCCAATTTAGGCAGCATCATATTCTCATGAACATTAGAATCATTACAAAGAAACGAAAGTACCTGGTAATTTAGTTGGCGTGCACGAGCTCTAGTAATTGGTCCAGTATGTATAGCAGCAGGGCCTGTGGGTGTAACAATTGTATTGATGTCCTCATCATCCTCCCCTTCTTGAAATGAAGTCGTCCTCGACGAAAGTTCATCTTCCTCACCCAAATAAGGCTTCAAATCTGCAATGTTAAAAGTGGGACTAACCCCAAAATCTGCAGGCAGCTCAAGTTTATATGCATTATTATTTATTTTATCTAACACCTTAAAGGGACCATCAGCACGTGGCATTAGCTTTGATTTGCGCAAATCAGGAAATCTATCCTTACGCAAATGTAACCAAACAAGATCTCCAGGTGCAAACACAACATGTTTTCTACCCTTATCTCCAGCAAGTTTATATTTAGCATTCATACGCTCAATGTTTTCCTTAGTTAACTCATGCATTTTTAAAATCAATTCAGCACGTTGTTTAGCATCAAAATTAACCTTCTCCGAAGATGGAAGAGGCAACAAATCAATAGGTGCACGAGGTAGGAAACCATACACAACTTCAAAAGGGCACATCTTAGTAGTAGAATGCAATGAACGATTATAAGCAAATTCAATATGAGGCAAGCATTCCTCCCACATTTTCTTATTATTCTTAAAAACAGCCCTAAGCATAGTAGACAACGTTCTATTGACTACTTCAGTTTGTCCATCAGTTTGGGGGTGACAAGTAGTACTAAAAAGCAGTTTAGTCCCCAACTTAGCCCATAAACATCTCCAAAAGTGGCTAAGAAATTTAGTATCGCGATCTGAAACAATAGTATTTGGCACACCATGCAAGCGAATAATTTCATGAAAGAACAAATCAGCAACATTAACAGCATCATCGCTTTTTAAAGTGTGCCATTTTCGAGAATCTATCCACGACAACAAATATGCTATCCCTCCCCTTCTTTGTTCGAGGTAAACCTAAAACAAAGTCCATAGATATATCCTCCCAAGAAACACTAGGTACAGGCAAAGGCATATATAAACCATGAGGATTGAGTCGTGACTTAGCTTTTTGACATGTAGTGCATCGAGCAATAAAACGCTCAACATCCCGTCTCGTCTTTGGCCAAAAGAAATGTGTAGCAAGTACGTCCTCCGTCTTTTTCACGCCAAAGTGTCCCATTAATCCTCCTCCATGCGCCTCCTGCAACAACAAAAGACGAACGGAGCTAGCTGGAATGCATAGCTTGTTAGCACGAAACACAAATCCATCGTTAACGACAAACTTGTTCCACATTCTACCTTCTTTACAATTCTGCATTACATCTTTAAAATCAGCATTATGCACATATTGATCTTTGATGGTCTCCAAACCAAATATTTTGAAGTCAAGCTGTGAAAGCATAGTATAGCGATGAGACAATGCATCAGCAATAACATTTTCTTTTCCCTTCTTGTGTTTAATGACATAAGGGAAAGTCTCAAGGAATTCAACCCATTTAGCATGTCTACGATTCAGTTTAGCTTGACTTTTAATATGTTTCAAAGATTCATGATGAGAATGTATAACAAATTCTTTGGGCCATAAATAATGTTGCCATGTTTCTAAAGTCCGAACAAGAGCATATAATTCTTTATCATAAGTAGAAAAATTCAGACTAGGCCCACTCAATTTTTCAGAAAAGTATGCAACAGGTTTGCCATCTTGTAATAACACACCTCCTAATCCAATTCCACTAGCATCACATTCAAGCTCAAAAGTCTTATTAAAATCAGGAAGTTGGAGTAAAGGAGCATGTGTCAACTTATCTTTCAATACCGAGAAGGCTTCTTCCTGTGCGGTACCCCAAAGAAAAGACACATCTTTGTTTGTAAGCTCATTGAGAGGTGCAGCAATGGTGCTGAAATCTCTCACAAAACGCCTATAGAATCCAGCGCGGCCAAGAAAACTCCTCACTTGTGTGACCATTTTGGGCTGCGCCCAACTCTCAATAGCTTCAATCTTGGCTTTATCAACTTCAACTCCCTGTGGAGTAACAACATAGCCAAGAAAAGATACTCGGTCGGTGCAAAAGGTGCACTTCCCAAGGTTACCAAACAAACGTGCATCACGTAGAGCAATAAAAACAGCACGCAAATGTTCCAAATGTTCTTCCAAAGATCTGCTATAAATCAATATGTCATCAAAGTAAACTACCACAAATCGTCCAATGAAAGCACGTAAAACTTCGTTCATTAATCTCATGAAAGTACTAGGTGCATTAGTTAACCCAAAAGGCATGACTAACCACTCATATAATCCAAACTTAGTTTTAAATGCTGTTTTCCATTCATCTCCCAATTTCATACGAATTTGATGGTATCCACTACGCAAATCAACTTTGGAGAATATTGTAGAGCCACTCAATTCATCAAGCATATCATCTAGCCTAGGAATAG
>NW_021174938.1:0-1382 GCF_002162155.2 Triticum dicoccoides
AGGCCAAGAAAACTCCTCACTTGTGTGACCGTTTTGGGCTGCGGCCAACTCTCAATAGCTTCAATCTTGGCTTTGTCAACTTCAATTCCCTGTGGAGTAACAACATAGCCAAGAAAAGATACTCGGTCGGTGCAAAAGGTGCACTTCCCAAGGTTACCAAACAAACGTGCATCACGTAGAGCAATAAAAACAGCACGTAAATGTTCCAAATGTTCTTCCAAAGATCTGCTATAAATCAGTATATCATCAAAATAGACTACCACAAATCGTCCAATGAAAGCACGTAAAACTTCGTTCATTAGTCTCATGAAAGTACTAGGCGCATTAGTTAACCCAAAAGGCATGACTAACCACTCATATAATCCAAACTTAGTTTTAAATGCTGTTTTCCATTCATCTCCCAATTTCATACGAATTTGATGGTATCCACTACGCAAATCAACTTTGGAGAATATAGTAGAGCCACTCAATTCATCAAGCATATCATCTAGCCTAGGAATAGGATGACGATAACGAATAGTAATATTATTAATGCCTCTACAATCAACACACATACGTGATGTACCATCCTTTTTCGGCACTAGAATAATAGGAACAGCACAAGGACTAAGGGATTCGCGTATATAAACTTTGTCGAGAAGCTCTTGTACTTGACGCATAATCTCCTTCGTCTCCTCTGGATTGGTACGGTATGGTGCACGGTTTGGCAGTGAAGCACCGGGAATTAAGTCAATCTGATGCTCAATCCCTCGAATAGGCGGTAATCCCGATGGCACGTCTTGTGGAAAGACGTCAGCGAACTCCTGCAAAATGTTAGTGACAGCAGGAGGCAAAGAGGAAGGCACGTCCTCGAATGAAAATAATGCCTCTTTGCACACAAAAGCATAGCAAACAGATTTGCTGAAATCTAGCTCATCAATATCACATTTGGTGGCAAATAAACATGCACTTTTCAATTTAATTTCAGAAGCAACACTAGATGGTTTATTATTAGGCTTCATTTGTTGCTCAAATTCTTTTGCCACAATCTGATTTTCACTCTTATTCATCTCCTGTTTTGCTTTATTAGCTCTATTAATATCATCTTTCAAAATGGAATCAGGAGTCATAGGAAGCAAAGTAATATTTTTATCCTTATGAACAAGAGTATAGTGATTGTTTCTACCATGGTGTACAGAATTTTTATCAAATTGCCATGGTCTACCAAGTAATAAGGAACATGCTTGCATAGGTACCACATCACAATCAACATAATCAACATATGTAGAGATACTAAAATGCACACGAACAGTACGTGTTACCTTAACCTTGCCGCTGTTGTTGAACCATTGGATGTAGTAAGGATGTGGATGTGGTCTTGTGGTGAGAGAAAGCTTCTCCAC
>NW_021174939.1:0-1166 GCF_002162155.2 Triticum dicoccoides
TTCGTCGAGAGTCTCATCCCGACTTGTGGGGGAACCATAGTCTCCATCATCATTTCCTCACATGAGACAATGCTCTAATAATGAAGATCGTTACACTTTTATTTACTTACAACTAAAGAACTACAACCCAATACTTAGAACAAAATATGAATCTACGTGAATGCCTCCGGCGGAGTACCGGGATGTGCAATTAATCAAGAGTGTGATGTATGAAAAAAATGATGAATGGTGGCCTTGCTACAAATACGATGTCAACTACATGATCATGCCAAGCAATATGACAATGATGGAGCGTGTCATAATAAACGGAACGGTGGAAATTGCTGGGGAACATAGTAATTTCAAAATTTTCCTACGTACACGCAAGATCATGGTGATGGCATAGCAATGAGAGGGGAGAGTGTGTCCACGTACCCTCGTAGATCGAAAGCGGAAACGTTAGTCGTACGTCTTCACGATCCGACCGATCCAAGTACCGAACGTACGGCACCTCCGAGTTCTGCACACGTTCAGCTCGATGACGATCCCCGGACTCCGATCCAGCAGGGTGTCGGGGATGAGTTCCGTCAGCACGACGGCGTGGTGACGATGATGATGTTCTACCGACGCAGGGCTTCGCCTAAGCTCCGCGATGATATGACCGAGGTGGAATATGGTGGAGGGGGGCACCGCACACGGCTAAGGAACGATCCATAGATCAACTTGTTGTTGTGCCTAGAGGTGACCCCCTGCCCCCGTATATAAAGGAGCAAGGGGGAGGGGGCGGCCGGCCAAGGGAGGGCGCTCCAGGGAGGAGTCCTACTCCCACCGGGAGTAGGACTCCCTCCTTTCCTAGTCCAACTAGGAGACCTTCCATGTAGTAGGAGTAGGAGAGAAGGAAAGGGGAGAGAGAAGGGAAGGAAGGAGGGGGTGCGGCCCCTCCCCCTAGTCCAATTCGGACTAGGCCTTGGGGGGGCGCGCGGCCTGCCCTAGGCAGCCCCTCTCTCTTTCCCGTATGGCCCAATAAGGCCCAATACTTCTCCCGGCGAATTCCCGTAACTCTCCGGTACTCCGAAAAATACCCGAATCACTCGGAACCTTTTCGAACTCCGAATATAGTCGTCCAATATATCGATCTTTACGTCTCGACCATTTCGAGACTCCTCGTCATGTCCCCGGTCTCATCC
>NW_021174940.1:0-1185 GCF_002162155.2 Triticum dicoccoides
TCCTACATGGCCTCTCACCGCTACCTTTACCAAATCGTGTTCACACACTTAGCTCACACACAGTAGGACATGTTCACACGCCTCTGATTCATCCCCGATGAATCAGACCTGACTCAACTCTAAGCAGTAGCAGGCATGACAAACAAGCATGAATGAGTAGGCACAACAGGGCTCAAACAATTCCTACTCATACTAGTGGGTTTCATCTATTTACTGTGGAATGACAGGTCATGCAAAGGATAAAGGGGTTCAGCTACCGCAGCAAGTAACAGATGAATCGTTGTTGTCCTAATGCAGTAAAAGAGAGCAGGAGCGAGAGAGTAGGATTGTATCGGAATGAACAAGGGGGTTTTGCTTGCCTGGCACTTCTGAAGATAACATTGAGTCTTCATCAGTGTCAACGATCGTATCATCGGTATCACGTCTATCGAGAGGGGACAATACCGGCAACACAAAAGGGAACACAATCAATGCAATGCACAATATGATGCATGATCATGACATGGCAAAATGAATGTGTTTTGGGCTAATGCAACTAGCAACAGATTAAATGAAGTTGGTTTGAATATAAAATTCAAATTCAAACTCCATATGTGAATATTCAAATGCCATTTAGTTGATTTGTGCTAAACAGCACCTATAAGTTGTTCTAACATGCATGAAAATGGTACAGATGGATTCCTTGAATTTTTCTGATAATTTTTCATATATAAATTATTTAATTTGGAGTTACGGTTAATTTTCTATGATTTTTAGAAGTTTTAGGCATTTTCTGGAATTTCAGAATTAAATTAAATCCAGAAAATACTTATGACATCAGCACTGCGTCATGCTTGCATCAGCAAGTCAACAGGGCTGCCCCGGGTCAAACCTGACGTGTGGGGTCCACACGTCAGTGACACAGGGACTAATCCCGCGTTGACCCGGGCTGGGTAGCTTTGACTAAGCCCTGGGGCCCACTTGTCAGCGTTAGTAGGTGGGGGGTTAGTGACTAATTAACTAAGCCACGTCAGCCCGCCGGAGTTCTGGCCGGCGGCGACCATTAGCGCGGCGGCGAGAGTGGTTTTGGCCACTCCGGCGACCAAATGGGCCGCGGAGGGCATCTAGGAGGAGCTGGGGACGAGCCGAAGCTACTGGTGGAGTCAGTTGCGCTCGGGGCGGCCGGAATCGGTGCCGACGGCGAGC
>NW_021174941.1:0-1199 GCF_002162155.2 Triticum dicoccoides
AACATAGTCAAAAGACCTTTTGCAAATTATGTCGTAAGCTCGCGCTTTAGTTCCACTGTTTAGATATGTTCCTAGAGAAAATATAGTTGAAAGTTGATAGTAGCGATTATGCGATCAGTAGAAAGCTTATGTCCTTAATGCACCGCTCAGTGTGCTGAACCCCAACGTCGTTTGTCGATGTTGCGAACATCGGACATACACGTTTTGATAACTACGTGATAGTTCAATTAAATGGTTTAAGTAGAGGCACCAAAGACGTTTTCGAAACGTCGCGGAACATATGAGATGTTTCGAGGGCTGAAATTGGGATTTCAGGCTCGTGCCCACATCAAGAGGTATAAGACCTCCGACGATTTTCTTAGCCTGCAAACTAAGGGAGAAAAGCTCAATCGTTGAGCTTGTGCTCAGATTGTCTAAGCACAACAATCACTTGAATCGAGTGGGAGTTGATCCTCCATATGAGATAGTGATGTTTCCCCAAAGTCATTGCCACCAAGCTGCTAGAGCTTCGTGATTAACTATAACATATCAGGGATAGATATGATGATCCTTGAAATATTCATGATGTTTGACACCGCGAAAGTAGAAATCAAGAAGGAGCATCAATTGTTGATGGTTGGTGAAACCACTAGTTTCAAGAAGGGCAAGGGAACAAAGGGATACTTCATGAAACGGCAATTCAGCTGCTGCTCTAGTGAAGAAACCCAAGGTTGAACCCAAACCCGAGACTAAGTGCTTCTGTAATAAGGGGAATCACCACTGGAGCAGCATTACCCTAGATACTTGGTAGATGAGAAGGCTGGCAAGGTCGATAGAAGTATATTGGATATACATTATGTTAATGTGTACTTTACTAGTACTCCTAGTAGCACCAGGGTATTGGATACTGGTTCGGTTGCTAAGTGTTAGTAACTCGAAATAAAAGCTACGGAATAAACGGAGACTAGCTAAAGGTGAGCTGACGATATATGTTGGAAGTGTTTCCAAGGTTGATATGATCAAGCATCGCACGCTCCCTCTACCACCGAGATTGGTGTTTGCGTTGAGCATAGACATGATTGGATTATGTCTATCGCAATACGGTTATTCATTTAAGGAGAATAATGGTTACTCTATTTTTGAATAATACCTTCAATGGTCTTGCACCTAAAGGAATGGTTTATTGAATCTCGGTCGTAGTGATACACATTTTCATGCCA
>NW_021174942.1:0-1082 GCF_002162155.2 Triticum dicoccoides
AGTAGAATGCAATGAACGATTATAAGCAAATTCAATATGAGGCAAGCATTCCTCCCACATTTTCTTATTATTCTTCAAAACAGCCCTAAGCATAGTAGACAACGTTCTATTGACTACTTCAGTTTGTCCATCAGTTTGGGGGTGACAAGTAGTACTAAAAAGCAGTTTAGTCCCCAACTTAGCCCATAAACATCTCCAAAAGTGGCTAAGAAATTTAGTATCACGATCTGAAACAATAGTATTTGGCACACCATGCAAGCGAATAATTTCACGAAAGAACAAATCAGCAACATTAACAGCATCATCGCTTTTATGACATGGTATAAAGTGTGCCATTTTCGAGAATCTATCCACGACAACAAATATGCTATCCCTCCCCTTCTTTGTTCGAGGTAAACCTAAAACAAAGTCCATAGATATATCCTCCCAAGAAACACTAGGTATAGGCAAAGGCATATATAAACCATGAGGATTGAGTCGTGACTTAGCTTTTTGACATGTAGTGCATCGAGCAATAAAACGCTCAACATCCCGTCTCATCTTTGGCCAAAAGAAATGTGTAGCAAGTACGTCCTCCGTCTTCTTCACTCCAAAGTGTCCCATTAATCCTCCTCCATGCGCCTCGTGCAACAACAAAAGACGAACGGAGCTAGCTGGAATGCATAGCTTGTTAGCACGAAACAAAAATCCATCGTTAACGACAAACTTGTTCCACATTCTTCCTTCTTTACAATTCTGCATTACATCTTTAAAATCAGCATCATGCACATATTGATCTTTGATGGTCTCCAAACCAAATATTTTGAAGTCAAGTTGTGAAAGCATAGTATAGCGACGAGACAATGCATCAGCAATAACATTTTCTTTTCCCTTCTTGTGTTTAATGACATAAGGGAAAGTCTCAATGAATTCAACCCATTTAGCATGTCTACGATTCAGTTTAGCTTGACTTTTAATATGTTTCAAAGATTCATGATCAGAATGTATAACAAATTCTTTGGGCCATAAATAATGTTGCCATGTTTCTAAAGTCCGAACAAGAGCATATAATTCTTTATCATAAGTAGAATAATTCAGACTAG
>NW_021174943.1:0-1630 GCF_002162155.2 Triticum dicoccoides
GGTTGGTGGCTCCAACCGGGACTAAAGATGAGCACTCGTCCCGGTTGGTCCAACGAACCGGGACCAAAGAGCGGCATTGGTACCGGTTTGTTCCATGAACCGGTACCAATGGACCCGTGTAACTACTTTTTTATTTTCTGCAGCTATTTTTTTGTTGATTCTTCCTGCAGCTGTTTTTTTAGTCCCAGCTCGCCAAGCGAGAGGCAGTCGCAGTTGTTTATAAGCCCTGAGTGCAGAGACGATGACGAAGAGGCTCAATGCTCCTGCACGTTGGTTAGCTTCAAGCCTTGAGGAATACGGTAGACTGCACAGAGCTATGTGCAGTACAGTTGACACTATTCCGAAAGGCTTGAAGCAAATTAACGAGTATTGCGCCTCTTTTTTATTTCTAATGACTTATTACAATTCAGAAATAAATAGAAGAAAAAAGAATTTTGATTAACTTTACTAAAAAATAATTCTGACCGTTGCAGCCGGCGATGGTGGTCATCTCTTCAGTCAGAGGTGGTCGGCCTGAGGCTGGGTGTTCGGATCTCGGGATCCGTCATCTGGCACCAGCTGCGAGTCGGGGAGACGTAGTTGCCAGTGAAAACCGAGCTGACGGCGGGCGATGGCGGCGTTCCATGTCGTTACCATGATGAAGGCATCGTCGTGTGACTACCGTATTGCTCCGGGGGAGCGGCTTCGTCTTAACGAGCATTGCGCCTCTTTTTTTTTGAATGACTTATTACAACTCAGAAATAAAAAGAAAAAAATAAATGTAGCAGAAAAGAAAAAAAACTATATAAAAAACCACTCAGAAATAAATAGAAGAAAAAATAATTTTGATTAACTTTACTAAAAAAATAGCATAGATGCTTATTTCTAATGACTTATTACAACTCAGAAATAAAAACAAAAGAATAAATATAACAGAAAAGAAAAAAGAAACTATATAGAAAACTACTCAGAAATGAATAGAAGCAAAAAATAGTTGTGATTCACTGTACTAAAAAAGGAGCATATATCCTTATTTTTAATGGCTTATTACAACTCAGAAATAAAAAGAAAGAAAAAATAAATATAGCAGAAAAGAAAAAAAATATAAAAAACTACTCAGAAATGAGCATAGATGCGCTTATAGAGGAAAATCAACTTAAATTCATAACGAATTTCAATCGAAATCCGTATGAATTTAGGCTAATTTCCCTATATAAGGGCATCTATTTTCATTTTCAGATGAGCTCAATATGGCAGAGAGGGAGGGGCTTATAAACCGGTCCAATTCCCCTTCGGTTGGCGAGGTGGGACTAAACTCTGGCCGCAACGAGGACCAACCCTTTGGTCCCGGTTCGTCCCACCAACCGGGACCAATGGTGTTGGGCCAAGAGCGAGGCCCATTGGTCCCGGTTCGTCCCATCAACCGGGACCAATGGCCCACGTGGCCCGGCCGGCCCCCGGGGCTCAAGAACCGGGTCCAATGCCTCCATTGGTCCCGGTTCTGGATTGAACCGGGACTAATGTGCTGGACCGGCCTGGACCATTGCCCCCTTTTCTACTGGTGTAAGCTAGCCCATGCATGTGCACGGGCTAGATGACTAGTGCATCTAATATGTTAGACAGAATTAAACACAACCGCAAGTAGAATGGA
>NW_021174944.1:0-1833 GCF_002162155.2 Triticum dicoccoides
AGAAAAAGCTGAAGCGCGTTAAAA
Source organism: Triticum dicoccoides (assembly GCF_002162155.2). Taxonomy (NCBI): domain Eukaryota; kingdom Viridiplantae; phylum Streptophyta; class Magnoliopsida; order Poales; family Poaceae; genus Triticum; species Triticum dicoccoides. The sequence goes on from NW_021174944.1 coordinate 25, forward strand.
AGTATGAACCAATTGCTCGGCTTGTCATTGGGGTTGTGCATGATGGGAGCATTTTGTGTGACGAAAATGAAGCATGGCCAAACTATATGATTTTGTAGGGATAAGCTTGCTTTGGCCTTGTTGCTTTGAAAAGACATGATTGCTTTATTAGTACGCTCAAAGTATTATTGTTTTTTATGTCAAATGATAGACTATTTCTTTGAATCACTCGTATCTTAATATTCATGCCATGATTAGACATATGATCAAGATTATGCTAGGTAGCATTCCACATCAAAAATTATCTTTTTTATAATTTACCTACTCGAGGACGAGCAGGAATTAAGCTTGGGGATGCTGATACGTATCCGTAGTATCTATAATTTTTTATTGTTCCATGCCAATATTCTTCAACTTTCATATATTGTTGGCAACTTTTTATACTATTTTTGGGACTAACATATTGATCTAGTGCCCAGTGCCAGTTCCTGTTTGTTGCATGTTTTATGTTTCGCAGAAAACCAATATCAAACGGAGTCCAAATGGGATAAAAATGGACGGAGAATTATTTTGGAATATTTGGGATTTTTCGGAGGAAGAATCAATGCGAAACAGTGTCCGAGGTGGCCAGGAGATAGGGGGGCCCGCCCTTCCCCCTGGGCACGCCTGGCACTCTCCTGGGCCACCTGTAAGGTGGTTGACGCTCTTCTTTTGCTCAAAGAAAGCTAATTTTATGAGAAAAATCTGGGCAAAAGATTCACCCCAATCGGAGTTACGAATCTCCAGATATAAAAGAAACGGTGAAGGGGCAGAATCTGAGAATGCAGAAACAGAGAGATAGATCCAATCTCAGAGGGGCTCTCGCCCCTCCCAAGCCATGGGAGCCAAGGAACAGAGGGGAAACCCTTCTCCCATCTAGGGAGGAGGTCAAGGAAGAAGAATAAGAAGGGGGCTCTCTCCCCCTTGCTTCCGGTGGCGCCGGAACGCCACCGGGGGCCATCATCATCACCGCGATCTTCACCAACACCTCTGCCATCTTCATCAACATCTCCATCACCTTCCCCCATCTATATTCAGTGGTCCACTCTCCCACAACCCACTGTATCCACTACTTGAACATGGTGCTTTATGCTTCATACTATTAACCAATGATGTGTTGCCATCCTATGATGTCTGAGTAGATTTCCGTTGTCCTATCGGTGATTGATGAATTGCTATGATTGGTTTGAGTTGCATTCTTTATTATTGGTGTTGTCCTATGGTGCTCTCCATGTCGTGCAAGCGTGAGGGATCCCCGCTGTAGGGTTTGCAATATGTTCATGATTTGCTTATGGTGGGTGGCGTGAGTGACAGAAGCACAGACCCGAGTAAGTAGGTTGTTTGCGTATGGGATAAAGGGGACTTGATACTTTAATGCTATGGTTGGGTTTTACCTTAATGATCTTTAGTAGTTGTGGATGCTTGCTAGAGTTCCAATCATAAGTGCATATGATCCAAGTAGAGAAAGTATGTTAGCTTATGCCTCTCCCTCAAATAGAATTGCAATAGTGATTACCGGTCTAGTAACGTATTCAATTGCTTAGGGACAATTCCACAACTCCTACCACCACTTTTCCACACTCGCTATATTTAGTCTATTGCTTCTTTATCTAAACAGCCCCTACTTTTTATTTACATGTTCTTTATTATCTTGCAAACCTATCCCAACAACACCTACAAAGTACTTCTAGTTTCATACTTGTTCTAGGTAAAGCGAACACTAAGCGTGTGTAGAGTCGTATCAGTGGAAGATAGGGATTGAGAGAGTATTCGTTCTACCTTTAGCTCCTC
>NW_021174945.1:0-573 GCF_002162155.2 Triticum dicoccoides
GCGCCGGAGAAGAGGGGGGGCGGTGGCCTGGGACGACCTGGGTGGGCGCGGGTCGGCAGTGAGGGGAGCCGCAGCGAGGGGGGCGCGGGGAAGGGCAGCCGCAGCTGCGGTCGGCGCGAGCGAGCGGGAGGAGGGGGAGGCGGTGCGGTGGCCGTGGTGCCGTTCGGCGATCCAAACGGCGCGACGGGACGGTGCCGGGAGGGAGAAGAGGAGGCCGGGGCCTCACCGAGGAAGTGTAGGGGACGGGGCCATGGGCTCGATGAAGGTCGGGGTCGGCGGCGACGTTGGGGAGGCGGTCCGGCGAGGCGGCGTTGTCGAGGCGGCGGAGCGGTCCTTGGGTGGCGGCGGTGTCTTGCGGCGTCGGGCGGCGGCATGGGCGACGTGGCGACGACGACGACATAGGGGAGGACGACGGCGCTGGCGGACCAGCGAGGTGGCCTCCGGTGACGGGGTCGGGGCGGCCACGGATGGGGCGCGCACGGAGCTCGGGGGAGACGACCCGGTGCATGAAGGAGAGGGAGGAGGCCTGGAAGTGCGGCGCCGGTGAGGCGCCGGGGTGGCGCGGGGGCGCTG
>NW_021174946.1:0-1612 GCF_002162155.2 Triticum dicoccoides
AAAAGGTGCAACGCAAATTGACGAGATGACATTGTAAGATTCTCGGGGAAATGAACTATGAAGTGATTTCCGTTAACAAGAGTCCATCATTACCCCAAGGAGAGGACAAGGAGGTGTCTGGTGAACTCAACGGCAATTCACCGAGATTCCCAAAAGATGGATTTCCACCATTAAGTGAACAAGGAGATAACATTTGTCAGATCAAATGATATAAGGAAGTATGCTCGAGGAAAACATACACAATTAAACATTGGTTGAAAGGTGCGCCCGAAATATGGGTTGGGTTGCACGACCAATGTCAGAATGGTGATTCAATTAGCGAAGGACTTAGAATGAACTATCGCCCATTCACTTCAAAGCAATAGGGTTGTTAGAAGTTTTGAATTCACACGTCATAGCTCCATTGTTGGTATTCCGGTTGAAAACAATACGGGGACCAAGGAATGAATGAAGATGGCAAGAAGTATTATGATATCAAGAATTATTAAGAGGTGGTGAAATTCTCACCACATTCTTGACAAAAAGAGATGGTAATACTTCCGAGGTAAGGAAGATCAATTGCTGGACAGCAAGGAACTCAAGGTATAACACCAAACATGAACAAGCTTGTGTTGGTGGGAAGGCAATAAAGTGGTCGATGATAATACAATCCATCGAGGCAAGGATGGTATTTCTCATCATGAATCCAATTGATATCCTGGACGAGCTCAGAATGTTGACGATCACGACACCTTTGTCGCGAGAGTTCATGAAGATGTAATCGATCGGCGACGACATCAAGTCAAAGTAATGATGAAGTGAAAGGTTATTGGAACCAAGGGTACGACACAAACTCGAAACCAAGCTTGCTGTTCAAGGCGAAATGATATGACGATGAGGATCGACATAAGGTTAGTTCATCGTCGAAAATTGGTGCTCCGAGAATAAGGACTAGGTAGCACAGTTAGAATCGTCATGACAATGATATAGCCAAACAGGCTAGGAATGGCGTGATCGGGTACAAACTCGTACTTATAGAAGCTTACTGAAGAGTTGTTGAACCGAAAAGCGGACTCAGTTCAGTTATCGGTGTCTTTGAGTGTTCAATAACTCAGAGCCCACGAAAAATTGGAATCGGTGGGAAGGTAGCACTTGATGAAGAACTCATAAAAAGTTATGCAGTTCCATGATAATCTCGAGATACCAGGGGGGTAATACTCGACGACAGATCAAAGTAAAGGTTGGACTGGTGTATTGATCCATAGAAGACAATTGTTTTAACTTGTCCGAGAAAAGAGATCAAAGAAGAACAATCATGGTCGGAACCACGATTGCAGAAGGCCAGATCCTAGATATAAGATGAACTTATACCAAGGAATAATTCATTTAAGAGAAGCTTTAATGATAAGATCTACATCGTGTCCATGGGCATGAACACAAGTTCAAGGTCGACTCCCACTTCTCCAATGCACAACCTTTCATTCACTTCTCGCGCTCAATGAAGTTGTAGTTTTGAAATTTTATCTGGCAAAATACCAGAAGAGTACGACTCGTGAAAACTTTCGAGTTCACACCTATTAAGGAAGGCATAGGTTCAACCCATTGGGGCATCTTAGAATCATATACCAAATCT
>NW_021174947.1:0-1064 GCF_002162155.2 Triticum dicoccoides
TGGTCGAGTCCTTCAGGCCAGTCGAGTGAATCCTCGTTGGTCGACTGGAAGGCGACCTCTTCTAAGGATGTCCTAGGGTAAGTTACTTGGATCAGGTCCATGATCCTACCCTAGGTACACAACCCCATCATTAGCCCCCGAATGGATCGAGGCTTCGAGTGAAGAAGGAGTTGATGTCGTTTCCGATTAACCTTTGCGCTCCGGTTGTGCGCTGTTCTGGACCAAAGAATCCCTTTGTCGACAGGAAACAAATTGCCTTCAGTCAACTTGATCCATTCTGTTTTTGCGTCGAGTGATCTTTCAGGCTTCGACGATCTCCGAGCGACGGATCGCCGGAAACACCGCGCCTGACAGACTGATTTGTTGCTCGCGGATTCCGCGGGATGCGAAATTTTGGGGCGCGCGCGAAGCGGGGCGGACCGCGGCGTTCGGATGGGACGGGGCATGGACGCCTCGATCTCCGCGCCGCCTTTTTCGCCACGTATCCCGCCTGCATAACTGTTCCAGATATGATTAGATCGCCCGGGCCCACCTGTCATCCACTCGGAAGGGACCTTATAAATGTGCCCGGCGAGGATTTCTGTGCTGCGCCTTAGCATTCTTCCCCTCTCTCTGCTTCCTTCCTCCCTGCTCAGCGTGCTCGCTCTCGCCCCCGCACCACTTCCCTTTGCGCATCTCGCCGGCGACCATGGCCAAGGAGAAGACGGCGGCGCTGGAGCGCGCAAAGAAGGCGTCGGCATCGGAGAAGGCGAAAGGAAGATCCACCAGCCGCGGAGGGTCCTCGTCCAGATCCCGCCTGCCGAAGGGCTGGGTCCAAGGAGACTGGATCCAGTCGACCATCACGGAGAATGACCTCCTCGACATGGCCAACGAGGGCTTGATCCCCCACGGAGCTGCGAGGCTTCCGGGGAAGGAGTGGCAGCCCCAGCCAGAAGAGGGTGAGTGTGTGCTTTTGGCCACCCATGTTGATCGCGGGTTTTCCTTGCCACCGAGTGTTTTCTTTCGTGGCTTTTTGAACTTCTTCGGAGCGCAGCTCCACCACTTTACCCCAAACTCCATTGCCT
>NW_021174948.1:0-3117 GCF_002162155.2 Triticum dicoccoides
CCAGGGCATCCCCAAGTTTAGACGCTTGGGTCTTCTTTGAATATTACCTTGTGGTGCCTTGGGCGTCCCCAAGCTTAGGTTCTAGCCTCTTTTTATTCCATCGTCCATCGCAAACTCACCCAAAACTTGAAAACTTCAGCATGCAAAACTCAACAAAACCTCATGAGCTCCATTAGTATAATCGGCAAACTATAAACTTAGGTACCATTGTAAACCAATTCATAATTACTATTGCATAATATCTACTGTATTCTAACTTGTAATTACAATAAAAATATCTTTTATAAGGCTAAGCACTTGAATATTATTTATTTAAAGCTTCACTCTATTGATGTACTTTTCTATGTTAATAATTATACTACATTATTATGCAAGTGTTGATAACAATCCTAGCCTAAAAGGTTTGCCCTTCCTGAGAGGATCAAGTATGGTCAGTTCTGATCTTCTGTTGGTTTAATTGATTTATGCTAGCTGGCAGCCTTTTAATAATATTTAGGAAAATGGACTATCATTTTTCCTACTCATGAACCATGACATTTTGCAGACCTTTGGTCATTCTGATCATGGTTGACACTCCAAGCTAATACCGGTTTGGGTGCATTAACATCGAATGGCTCATGATTTAGCATCGATTTTTTTAACCTGATGCACTCCTAATATACTACCAAATTATATTATATTATAATTTTCGGAGAAGAATCTTTCCAAACTATATCTTTCTTCTTTTCATGTTAGTGATGCACGCTAATTAAGCAAATATGGAGATACTCCACAATATACTAATTTTGCTGACTACAATTCTAGAGTATGTCCATATTGTTTCGTTTCATTCCTTCTCACTCCATAGATACTTCTTGCAATACTATAAATTCCCGCAGCAACGCGCGGGGTATTATCTAGTTTTTAAAAAGAGTCGACTCTGTCACTTTCAGAACAGACCCTGCTCCTACTTATCCTCAAATAAAAAACCCAGCTCCTACTTTTCGTCGACATGAGAGTTGGCGCCATGGATGTTAATCATGTCGATAGCGAGTGAGCTAGTACCATTCACATAGCATTATTGCTGGCAAACATATGCAGCAGAACAGGACGTTGTTGGCTCCTCTTAGCTTTCGTCCCGCTTCACCTACTTCTGTCGGGTGCTCCATCCAAAGATGCCTATTTTTGGGAATGATGCTGATTGTTTTCTCAATATACATAGTTAAAAAAAGTTTAATATTTGAGAGAATAATCCCATAAATGGACATGCAACATCCTAAAGAAGAGAAGGTGAGCCGATTAAGTTACATGCAACATCCAAAAGAAGAGAAGGATAGCCAATTACGCTGGTCATAGTGGGAAATAATTTAGTGCATATGTTACTACCTTCACATTGGGTATTAACATATGTATAGAATCATACAAATCTCCATAAACATCGCTCTCCTCATTAACTACTTGACACGCAAGCAATTTTGCCTTGAAGTACGTCATCTAAGTTACTCTAACTAGCCGTAAGTTAAAATGCAACATCCAAAAGAAGAGAAGGCGAGCTTATTAAATTACTTTTAATCATAAGTAATCAAAGATGAACCAACCAACACGGTGGACTTTTTTTTTCATACAACGCCATAATGCACGCATATGCAGATAGAAAAACGGAGGCTCAAGACAAGCCCGGTTTTGGATTAACAAAATCCAGGTCCGTACTAATCTATGTCTGATAGACTGGAGTAAACTGGACCTATACGAGAAAACTAGCTCTTGGAGCTACGTCATGCAACTTAATTGTCCTGCAGGTCTCCGTGCTCTTCCAAAGTAGTGGCCATCATGGGAGATGGAGGAATGTCAGGCTATCTCATGATGCATGTCTACCATGGCCAGTTTTCAAAATACAACGAACTAGGTATGTGTGGGGTCGCACCGACGAGAAATGTCAAGCTGAACACGGTGGCTGCTGGTCCTGGCTTTTTTTCTCTTTTTAAAATAAACATCAAACTATCAATTAGAAATAACAACTACATCGTCAATAAGAAAAGATACGATATCTTCCATAGGCCCCTCGAACCAATCCCTTGTCACAGAAAATTTCGCTAGCCTAGCCAAGTTCACGAGCAACCTTATTTGCGTCCCTATTACAATGTTCAAATCTAGTAATTGAAAAAGTACCAATGGTCAAACACTACCGCCGCTGCTCTCGCCGATTGTCCTCAATTCTTCATTGTGTCAATCAGTTCCATATTGTCAGAGTTGATAATAAGACGATTGCAACCCACCCTCTGTGCAAGTATTAAACCAACTCTAAGAGCCAATGCTTCTGCTGTGAGTAGATCAACACACCACTCCATCCTCCAGTTTCCACCAATAATGAACCTTATTTTGTCATCTCTGAAGAATAGCCCTCGCTGTGCCCCTAAGCATATCATGATCAAAAGAAGCATCATCATTCAGTTTACCAAAACCCGCAGGTGCCTGGGCCATCCCCCTATTTTAATAGTTGCCTTGTGGGAGTCGGAATTAACATAGTTAGCCGTTATAGCACGAGCCCCCAAAGAGTTTTGTCCATCTTGAAACTTTCCTTCATGAACTAGTTTATGTCTATCCCATCATAAATATCAAGTTGTTGCAGCTATCAATTCGCACGTGTTCTTGAGACCCAATACAAATAATTCTTGATCTGGCATAAGTAGTAAAAATTCAAGAACTGACTCTCCTGCTTGATCGACAATAAAATCTCTGTTAGTCATCTCATGGAATCTTAACTTGTCCCGAACCTCCTTCTCCTTCTGACAAAGCAAGACATGTTTTGTGTCTTCTGGTCTATTTGAGCATGATGGGCATATGGGCGAAACTTTCATGTGTCTATTAGCAAACATAACACGGCACAGAAGGGTTCCATGATATTTGATATAACTGTTTAGCTCTGTTGGTACAGTTTGTTTGGTACAACTATTTAGCTCTATTAAGATTTGGCTAGTGTTTTTCTTTGTTGTTCTGGTAGTGGCACTAAAAGTGTTTTTCTTTGTTGTTCATGGAGAACATTTTGTTCCATGCTACATGATGAAATTTGTCTTAAGAGGAAGTTTTTAAAATTCTGATCAAAATTCCTATAAAGACTAACTTCTGACAAAGCAAATA
>NW_021174949.1:0-1117 GCF_002162155.2 Triticum dicoccoides
CGCCAGGACCCTTTCCAAAGATGACTTTCAAATCCTTGACCATATCAAATACCTCAGCACCAGTGCGTTCCGCAGGCTTCGGCCGGTGATCTGCCTTGCCGTTGTAATGCTTGCCCTTCTTTCTTACTGGATGAATTTTCGGAAGAAATCGACGATGCCCAAGGTACACGTTCTTCTTACAATTTGGCAAATGTACACTTTCAGTCTCATGTAAGCAGTGCGTGCATGCATTGTATCCCTTATTTGACAGTCCCGAAAGGTTACTAAGAGCAGGCCAATCGTTGATGGTTACGAAAAGCAACGCTCGTAGGTCAAATTCCTCTTGTTTGTGCTCATCCCACACACGGACACCACCCCACAGCTGTAAAAGTTCATCAACTAATGGCCTTAGGTACACATTGATGTCGTTGCCGGGTTGCTTCGGACCTTGGATGAGCACTGGCATCATAATGAACTTCCGCTTCATGCACAACCAAGGAGGAAGGTTGTAGATGCATAGAGTCACGGGCCAGGTGCTATGGCTGGAGCTCTGCTCGCCAAAAGGATTCATGCCATCCGTACTTAGAGCAAATCTTATGTTCCTTGCGTCAGCTGCAAAATCTTTGAACCATCTTTCGATCTTTCTCCATTGCGTTCCATCTGCCGTGTGTCTCAACTCCCCGTCCGACTTACGGTCCTCTTTGTGCCATCGCAACAACTTGGCATGCTCTTTGTTCCTGAACAGACGTTTCAACCGTGGTATTATAGGAGCATACCACATCACCTTGGCGGGAACCCTCTTCCTGGGTTTCTGGCCCTCAACATCGTCACCAGGGTCATCGCCTCTGATCTTATAACGCAATGCAGTGCATACCGGGCATTCATTCAAATTCTCGTATTCACCGCGGTAGAGGATGCAGTCATTGATGCATGCATGTATCTTCAGAACCTCTAAACCTAGAGGGCAGACAACCTTCTTTGCTTCGTACGTACTGGCGGGCAACTCGTTATCCTTTGGAAACATATTCTTCAACATTTTCAGCAAGTTTTCAAATGCCGAGTCAGCTACACCTGCCTCTGCCTTCCATTTCAGCAAATCCAGTGTGCAGCCCAGCTTTTTCAGACCATCATCGCATCC
>NW_021174950.1:0-1907 GCF_002162155.2 Triticum dicoccoides
TTTCATTGAAGCCGACCTTAAGCACTGAGATCTGTATGTGTGATTTAAGATACAGCTACTACCATGCATTGGGCCCTGAAATATGACCCCGCTCGACTTCTTATTCACCCTAGCTCTCTGTCCAGGAGTTGCACGTAGTTTCTGGTGTTTGTAGCCTACTGGAGGCCGTGGACAGCGCTGACCGTAGGGGTGGGCTGTGATGCGGTAGGTACGTGGCATGGTGTACCGAATACCCGTTAGGTATTTCGGGAACCCTGTTCACATCGTTCGGGGCCGTATGGGAAACCTCGGCCGGACTCCCTGCGGATGGAACCTGGATAGGCGATAAACCTGGACTAGAGGCTTAAGTGTTTAGGTAGGTCGTGGTCTACACCCACGTCGGCTTTCGCTTGAAGTCTACCGAGCACATGTCGTGTGCAGACGCTAAGTGGTGGAAACATGTATGAAGAAGTACACCCCTGCAGGGTTATCATGATCTATTCGAATAGCCGCGTCCGCGGTAAAGGACTACTTGGTTGCCTATACAGTTCATAGACAAGTAAATGGAAACTACTAAAAGCCTCAAGATAAGTGTGCGTGCCGAGGATGGCTCTTCCGTAGGAAGACGGAGGTGGATCCTCGGTAGTGTATTGAAGTGGTGATTAGTGGACTCGTGTGCGAAAAACCATTTCAAGTTGGAGTCTCATAGGTTAGCCTAGCCAAGAGTCAAAGCTGGCTTGCTGCAATAACTCCACCAACCCTTCTTGATAATATGCATGTATGTAGGATCTGATGTAAGTCTTGCTGAGTACCTTTGTACTCATGTTGCTATAAATTACATTTTTACAGAAGACGCTGCAACCCCTTCTGATGGGTTCTACGTAGACGTTGACATCAATGAGTAGGCTAAAGGCCCAGGTGGTGATCCTGAGCTTGTGAAGGACCACGTAGTATAGCTAGGCTTTCCAAGCCTCTTTTACCTTTCTAGTTGTCTGTACTCAGACAAGTTACTTCCGCTGCTGGTTTGTATGACTGTATGACTTGAATGCTGGGTTGTGAGACCCGTACCTTTATGTATGTTATGTATGGCTCTCTGAGCCTTAAATAAAGTACTTGTGTCGTAGAGTCATGTTGTGATGCCTTGTTGTTTTTGCACATATCGAGCATATTGTGTGTATGATTGAAATGCTTGGTATGTGTGGGATCTGACTATCTAGTTGTTTATCTTTAGTAGCCTCTCTTACCGGGAAATGTCTCCTGGTGTTACCGCTGAGCCATGGTAGCTTGCTACTGCTCTGGAACACTTAGGTTGGCCGGCATGTGTCCTTCTTCGTTCCGGTGTCTGTCCCTTCGGGGAAATGTCACGCATTGAGTACCGGAGTCCTGTTAGCCCACTACAGCCCGGTTTACCGGAGTCCTGCTAGCCCAGTGCTACAGCCCGGACCCACTTGCTGATGACCGACACGTTCGAAGCTGGGTCATGGATGCCTGTCCCTGTAAGTCTGTGCCACTTTCGGTTTACGACTAGTCATGTCAGCCCGGGCTCCTAATCATATGGATGCTAGCGACACTATCATATACGTGAGCCAAAAGGCGCAAACGGTCCCGGGCAAAGGTAAGGCGACACCCGTGGGGATACCGTGCGTGAGGCCGCAAAGTGATATGAGGTGTTACCGGCTAGATCGATGTGACATCGAGTCGGGGTCCTGACAGTCAGCACCTCAGTTGCCCCTCCGGTTGCAACTCCACCAGCTCCAACAACTTCAACAGATGCATTCGTCCTAGGAGTCCTCTCAACGCCACCTCCCGAAGATCAAGCTTAGAGAGCCGCATAGTACTATGCATTTTCGAGCTTTTTGGTAACTTGTTGCCAAAGGGGGAGAAAGTGTATAGATCATAGGCTTCGAGAGAGAGATTTGCTTCTTTTT
>NW_021174951.1:0-2408 GCF_002162155.2 Triticum dicoccoides
TTCATGATAAATGTTTATTATTCATGCTAGAATTGTATTAACCGGAAACGTAATACATCTGTGAATACATAGACAACCATAGTGTCACTAGTATGCCTCTACTTCACTAGCTCGTTGATGAAAGATGGTTAAGTATCCTAACCATAGACATGAGTTGTCATTTGATTAACGGGATCACATCATTAGGAGAATGATGTGATTGACTTGACTCGTTCCGTTAGCTTAGCACTTGATCGTTTAGTATGTTGCTATTGCTTTCTTCATGACTTATACATGTTCCTATGACTATGAGATTATGCAAATCCCGAATACCAGAGGAAGACTTTGTGTGCTACCAAACGTCACAACGTAACTGGATGATTATAAAGGTGCTCTACAAGTGTCTCCGATGGTACATGTTGAGTTGGCATAGATTAAGATTAGGATTTGTCACTCCGATTGTCGGAGAGGTATCTCCGGGCCCTCTCGGTAATGCACATCACTATAAGCCTTGCAAGCAATACAACTAATGAGTTAGTTGCAGAATAGTGCATTAAGGAACGAGTAAAGAGACTTTCCGGTAACGAGATTGAACTAGGTATTGGGATACAGACGATCAAATCTCGGGCAAGTAGCACACCAGTGACAAAGAGAATAATGTATAGTGTTATGTGGTTTGACCGATAAAGATCTTCGTAGAATATGTAGGAACCAATATGAGCATCCCGGTTCTGCTATTGGTTATTGACCGGAGACATGTCTCAGTCATGTCTACATAGTTCTCGAACCCGTAGGGTCCGCACGCTTAAAGTTCTGTGACGATCAGTTTTATGAGTTTATATGTTTTGATGTACCGAAGGTAGTTCGGAGTCCCGGATATGATCACGGACATGACGAGGAGTCTCAAAATGGCCGAGACATAAAGATTGATGTATTGGAAGCCTACATTTGGACATCGAAAGAGTTCCGGCTAAAATCGGGATTTTACCGGAGTACCGGAGGGGTTACCAGAACCCCCCGGGGGCTAATGGGTCTTGTTGGGCCAGAAGGAAAAGATAGAGGTGTCGGCCTAGGGTAGGCAGCACGCCCCCTCCCTCTGGTCCGAATTGGACTAGGAGAGGGGGGGGGGGCGCCCCCCTTTCCTTCTCTTTCTTCCCCTTCCTTTCCCCCTCCTAGTAGGAGTAGGAAAGGGAGGAATCCTACTCCTACTAGGAGGAGGATTCCTCCTCCTGGCGCACCAACAAGGGCCGGCCGGCCTCCCCCTTGCTCCTTTATATACAGGGTCAGGGGGGCACCTCTAGAGACACAAGTTGATCACAAAGATCTCTCCCAGCCGTGTGCGGTGCCCCCTCCACCATAATCCACCTCGGTCATATTGTAGCGGTCTTTAGGCGAAGCCCTGCTGCGGTAGCTTCATCAACATCGTCACCACGCCGTCTTGCTGACGAAACTCTTCCCCGAGCTCTACTGGATCGTGAGTTCGCGGGACGTCGCCAAGCTGAGCGTGTGCTGAACGCGGAGGTGCCGTACGTTCGGTACTGAGGATCGGTCGATCGTGAAGACGTACGACTACATCAATCGCGTTGTCATAACGCTTCCGCTTAACGGTCTACGAGGGTACATGGACGACACTCTCCCCTCTCGTTGCTATGCATCACCATGATCCTGCGTGTGCGTAGGATTTTTTTTGAAATTACTACGTTTCCCAACAACATTATGGTATGACGGAAGCAAAGGAGATGCACAAAAGTGCAATCATCGAAACATGTACGGAAGCTCAACCACGTGACTATTTTCTCTATGCATGATTTTATTTTATTAGTTGGAGACTGGGCCTTTATATTTTCATGAGAAAATTTTGGAACAAGATTAAAAGATTTTAAAACTGGTATGTGATGTGTGCATCTATTCCTTTTCTCTTTAAAAAGGTATAACTTTTTTTGTTGTTCATTCTGTGAGGCTCTTAAATCTTATATCTATAGTAAACTTAATTACTGTAGAGACATGTAGGAGTTGATGTCAAGTGAATGAACAATTAGAAGTTTTATTTTCAATGTGTTGAAGGCATTAGATATCAAGGTTAGAGGTGATTAAATAATTTGATTATTTTTTTGTAGATAGGGAACATTTTAGTATAAGCGCCATTTCATTTTCTATTTTTAAGTATTAAATTTTGATAAAGATAATATTTGAATATTAAACATATATGGTCATTGGACAAGATGGAACTGTTTGAATAGAAATTTGGGAATTCTCCATTACCTTACTCCCATTAAATGAAATTTAGTCTCAAAACTTCATCGCATTGTAAGTTACTAAACTAGCCCGTGCGAATGCACGGGTTGACGACTAGTACCTAAACTAATTTTCGACTCCCAAGAAATTTCCATGTTAATCAAAAAATTAGAGCCGTTTATCTGGTGGGGCCG
>NW_021174952.1:0-699 GCF_002162155.2 Triticum dicoccoides
CGACCCCGGCGGCGGCCGGAGCTCGGGGGTTCGCGGGACCGGCGCTATGGTGCATGGGAGGAGGGGTTGGTGGGCGCTACGGGCTCCTGGGAGTGCTCTGAGTACGTCTGCGTGCTCGGTTTGGACGGAGGTGAACCAAAACGACGACGGCGACAAGTCCGGCGCCGGTGAGGTCTCGGTCTCGACGGAACTATGGCCTAGGGCTCGCAAACACGAGGGGAGAGAGAGGGGTTCTGCACAGAGGCTCACCGCGGAGCTGTAGGGAGGGTCAGTGGGCTCGGGGGCGCGCCGGAGTGGCCGAATTCGACGGAGAACGGCGCCGGGGCCGAAGCTTGGGGATGATGACGATGGCGGCTGCTCGGGGCCCTTCTGGTCGCGTGAGACATCGAGGAGGTTGAGGGAGGCACTGCGGAGCTTTGGGAGGCGTCGGGAAGGCGAGAGGGGGATGGTGGCCGCGGCGAACGGCGTCGGTGGCGACGGCTCCGTTCGGGTCCGAGGTGCGGAGCGAGAGGGAGAGCAGGAGAAGGGAATGAGCACGGGAGGGAGTTGAAAGAGGCCTGAGGGAGCCGCGTGGCGTCTCCAGGGAGTAGCGGAGGCAAGCAGGGAGGCAGGAGGTGGCCGAGGCGGCATCGGCGCTCGCCACCGAGCTGCTTCGGTGCGAGGGGAGGAAGAAGACAAGGGGGAGGAGGTGGGCTGGGC
>NW_021174953.1:0-1060 GCF_002162155.2 Triticum dicoccoides
CGAGTGTTGATGACCGAGACATAAACGCACCCCAGTGTTCATTAATCGTGGAAATCACTCCGGGACCCCAAAACAGTGAGTAATAGTCCATGAAACGGGCCAGAATCGGCCAAAATTGCCAGTGTTGATGACCGACATGTAAGTGCACCTTGGGGTTCAATAACTGTGGAAATTGCTTCGGGACCCCAAAACGGTGAGTAATAGTCCATGAAACGGGCCAGAATCGGCCAAAACTGCGAGGGTTGATGACCGACACGTAAACGCACCCCAGGGTTCATTATTCGAAGAAATCACTCCGGGACCCCAAAACAATGAGTAATAGTCCATGAAACGGGCCAGAATCGACCAAAACTGCCAGTGTTGATGACCGACACATAAGCGCACCTTGGGGTTCAATAACTAAGGCAATCGCTTTGGGAGCCCAAAACGGTGAGTAATAATCCATGAAAGGGGCCAGAATCGGCCAAAACTGCCAGTGTTGATGACCACACGTAAACGCACTCCAGTGTTCATTAATCGTGGAAATCACTCCCAGACCCCAAAGCAGTGAGTAATAGTCCATAAAACGGGCCAAAATCGGCCAAAACTGACATTGTTGATGACCGACACTTAAGCGCACCTTCAGGTTCAATAACTATGGAAATCGCTTCGGGACCCCAAAATGGTGAGTAATAATCCAAGAAACGGGCCAGAATTGGCCAAAACTGCGAGTGTTGATGACCGACACATAAACACACCCCAGTGTTCATTAATCGTGGAAATCACTCCGGGACCCCAAAACAGTGAGTAATAGTCCATGAAACGGGCCAGAATCGGCCAAAATTGCCAGTGTTGATGACCGACATGTAAGTGCACCTTGGGGTTCAATAACTGTGGAAATTGCTTCGGGACCCCAAAACGGTGAGTAATAGTCCATGAAACGGGCCAGAATCGGCCAAAACTGTGAGGGTTGATGACCGACACGTAAACGCACCCCAGGGTTCATTATTCGAAGAAATCACTCCGGGACCCCAAAACAATGAGTAATAGTCCATGAAACGGGCCAGAATCGACCAAAACT
>NW_021174954.1:0-1633 GCF_002162155.2 Triticum dicoccoides
CCCCACTTTGGCTTATGGCTGAAGACCTTCAATGTCAAGCCGAAGGTAGTGGGCGGCCGCCAAGCGGAGTGCGGAGGTGCCACGGTGGGCAAGATGCCCAACGTCCTATGGCTCGAGGGCTCCTTTGTGGAGACCATAAAGGGGTGGCAATCGGGGTGGTTCTACATCACCGAGCCGCATGACCCTAAATGGGTAGTGGCCCCTGAATTCCGATCTGGCTTCCCCACACGGCTCACCTCCTGGAAAGAGAAGGGCCTATCATGGGGTGATTCGGAGGAGCTGACCGGACTCCAATCATGCATCCAAACCTTAGTGAACAAGAAGCTCAAGCTTGTCAACGTAGTCCAGGTCATGCTCATCCGCCGGATCCTCCCGTGCCAAAAATGGGTGTCGGCGTCAAAACCGGCGGATCTCGGGTAGGGGGTCCCGAACTGTGCGTCTAGGCGGATGGTAACAGGAGAGAAGGGACACGTTGTTTTTACCCAGGTTCGGGCCCTCTCGATGGAGGTAAAACCCTACTCCTGCTTGATTGATATTAATGATATGGGTAGTACAAGAGTAGATCTACCACGAGATCAAGGAGGCTAAACCGTAGAAGCTAGCCTATGGTATGATTGTTGTTCGTCCTACGGACTAAAACCCTCCGGTTTATATAGACACCGGAGAGGGCTAGGGTTACACAGAGTCGATTACAATGGTAGGAGATCTACATATCCGTATCGCCAA
Source organism: Triticum dicoccoides (assembly GCF_002162155.2). Taxonomy (NCBI): domain Eukaryota; kingdom Viridiplantae; phylum Streptophyta; class Magnoliopsida; order Poales; family Poaceae; genus Triticum; species Triticum dicoccoides. The sequence goes on from NW_021174954.1 coordinate 727, forward strand.
GCTTGCCTTCCACGCCAAGGAAAGTCCCATCCAGACACGGGACGAAGTCTTCAATCTTGTATCTTCATAGTCTTGGAGTCCGGCCAATGATAGTTCGGCTATCCGGACACCCCCTAGTCCAGGACTCCCTCAGTAGCCCCCGAACCAGGCTTCAATGACGACGAGTCCGGCGCGCATATTGTCTTTGGCATTGCAAGGCGGGTTCTCCTCCAAATTCCATGTACTCGCCGAACGGTGTCCGACTCCTTATAAATGCTGCGCTCCTTGGCTTCCACGTCCAATAATGGCCATCTTCCACGTGTCTTACGAATGCAAAAAGCCAGGGTATTTTTACATTCCACCCCCTAGCTGCGCGAATGAGCTGCCTATAAAGAGAGGTGAGGATCTAGATCCGAATCACACCATCCTCCTTCCGCGAGCATTCATCGGAGCGCCTCTGACCAAAAACCCATTCCATCATGGACAGTCGACGTGGCTCCTCCTCTCGCGCTCCCGGCCCTCAGCCAGGAGATTGGGGGAGATGCTCGGTCCCGCATAGTGAGCTGGTGACGCTCCAAGCCGAGGGATTTCTTCCCCCACCCTTCATGGTTCTGGTTCGAGCCGGACTTGCCACCTACAAGGGCGGGAAGCAGGCGGAGAGCGTCCCCAATCCCTCCAAAGGAGAGCGGGTATGCTTAGTCCCTTATCTAATAAGAGGACTCAGATTTCCCATACATCCGTTTCTTCGGGGGCTCCTGGAGTTCTATAGGCTCCAACTTCATCATCTTACGCCTGCCTCCATCCTGCATATCGCGGGCTTCGTGGCCCTTTGTGAGCTGTTCTTGGGCATCGAGGCCCATTTTGCACTGTGGAAGAGATTATTCTGCCTCGTACCCCATTCTCATGAGGGGTCGATATATCAAGTGGG
>NW_021174955.1:0-1351 GCF_002162155.2 Triticum dicoccoides
GAAAGTAGAAATCAAGAAGGAGCATCAATTGTTGATGGTTGGTGAAACCACTAGTTTCAAGAAGGGCAAGGGAACAAAGGGATACTTCATGAAACGGCAATTCAGCTGCTGCTCTAGTGAAGAAACCCAAGGTTGAACCCAAACCCGAGACTAAGTGCTTCTGTAATAAGGGGAACAACCACTGGAGCAGCATTACCCTAGATACTTGGTAGATGAGAAGGCTGGCAAGGTCGATAGAAGTATATTGGATATACATTATGTTAATGTGTACTTTACTAGTACTCCTAGTAGCACCAGGGTATTGGATACCGGTTCGGTTGCTAAGTGTTAGTAACTCGAAATAAAAGCTACGGAATAAACGGAGACTAGCTAAAGGTGAGCTGACGATATGTGTTGGAAGTGTTTCCAAGGTTGATATGATCAAGCATTGCACGCTCCCTCTACCACCGAGATTGGTGTTTGCGTTGAGCATAGACATGATTGGATTATGTCTATCGCAATACGGTTATTCATTTAAGGAGAATAATGGTTACTCTATTTTTGAATAATACCTTCAATGGTCTTGCACCTAAAGGAATGGTTTATTGAATCTCGGTCGTAGTGATACACATTTTCATGCCAAAAGATATAAGATAGTAATGATAGTACCACTTACTTGTGGCACTGCCATGTAAGTCATAATGGTATAAAACGCATGAAAAAGCTCCATGTTGATGGATCTTTGGACTCACTCGTTTTTGAAAAGTTTGAGACATGCGAACCATGTCTATTGGTGTATATGCATGAAGAAACTCCATGCAAATGGATCGTTCGGACTCACTTGATTTTGAATCACTTGAGATATGCAAATCATACCACATGGGCAAGATGACTGAAAAGCCTCATTTTTAGTAAGATGGAACAAGATAGCAACTTGTTGGAAGTAACACATTTTGATGTGTGCAGTCGAATGAGTGCCGAGGCATGCAGTGAATATCATTATGTTCTTACTTCACAGATGATTCGAGTAAATGTTGAGTATATTTACTTGATGAAACACAAGTCTGAATTATTGAATGGTTCAAGTAATTTCAGAGTGAAGTAGCAGATCATTGTGACAAGAGGATAAAATGTCTATGATATGATCATAGAGATGAATATCTGAGTTACGAGTTTTGGCACACAATTAAGACATTGTGGAAATTGTTTCACAATTAATACCGCCTGGAACACCATAATGTGATGGTGTGTCCGAACATCATAGTTGCACCCTATTGGATATGGTGCGTACCATGATGTCTCTTATCGAATTACCACTATCGTTCATGGGTTAGGCATTAGAGACAACCACATTCACTTTAAATAGGGCACC
>NW_021174956.1:0-1872 GCF_002162155.2 Triticum dicoccoides
TTCGAGGTGGTAACAGAATGGATATTGAGGAAGTTCAATTGGGAGAGTCTATGGACTATGACTGGGCAGCGGCGCATGGCCCTAACGCGCCTCGGTCAACATGAGACTAATCACATGGAATTGCCGAGGGATGGGGCGAGGCCTCGGCAATGAAAGAATGACGTACCTCGCTAAGCTCATTCACTCCACAAAAGCTCAGGTAACATTTGTTTCTGAAATTAAATCTTCCAAAGTTAAAGCTCAAGATCTTAATAATCGTTTTGACATGTGTGATAGCATTGTAGTTCCTTCAAGAGGATCCTCTGGTGGTCTTTGGATGATGTGGAATGATGAGCGTCAAGTTCATGTGCATACGGCTTCCTTCTATGTTATATTAGCAAATGTTGTACATATTGCTACAGGTAGGGATTTTGGGCTTGTTTGTATCTATGGTGATCCATATCACAGACAAACTGATGTGATTTGGGATCAAATTTCTAATTTTGTGTATGATAATCCTGGCAAGCCTATATTATGTATGGGAGACCTTAACGAGCTTTTGTATGATATGGATAAAAGTAATGTTAATGTGAATCATCGTTGCTTGCATGCCTTTCGTGCTTTGATCAAGAATTATGGTTTTTTTGATTTGGGATTTTCGGGGCCTGCTTATACTTGGACAAATAGAAGATTTTCTTCCAATCGTACTTATGAAAGGCTTGATAGAGGATTAGTTAATCCTGATTGGTCTGATGAGTTCCCCATACTAAAGTTCTTAATCTTCCTATTATTCTTAGCGATCATGCTCCTATCTTTATTACAACTGAAGGTCAATACAAAAAACCTAAGCAAACTTTCAAATTTGATAGTTGGTGGTTGAAATAAAATGATTTTCAATCTTTCGCAAAGAATGCTTGGGCCTCTAGTACAAAACAGAAAATTTTCTGCTCGTACTAACAATCTTGCAGGTGCTCTGAAAGTGTGGTGCAAAAATAAGAAACCTTTACAGCAGGAACTCTCCAGCCTAGAAGAACAAATCAACCGTATTCAAATGCAGCCTCTATCCATGCAGGACCATCAATTGGAATCAACACTCATTGTCAGGTATGAACAAAATATGTCGAAGCTTACTGATTTCTATAGACAAAGGGCTAAGAAGAATTTTGCAACAAAAGGGGACAGGAACACAAAAATTTTTCATCATGCGGTTCTTAAAAGAAGAAAGAAGAACACTATAGTTTCAATAAAAGATGAGAATGATAACATTCACTTCAATCCTCAGGCCATTGCAAATACTTTTGTTAGCTACTTCAGATATATTTTTGCTTCTCCTAATGTGAATGTGGGCAGACCTTTTCTAGCATCCAGGCTCCTTTCTAACAGCCATGACTACACGTATAGCATACCAGATAAGGAGGAGATCCTTAATACTCTCAAGGATATGAAGATAAATGCCTCTCCTGGACCCGATGGATTCAATGTAGAATTCTATATTGCCACTTGGAGCTGGATTGGTGATGATGTTACGACTATGGTAAGGAACTTTTACCAAACAGGTATAATGCCTTCGCACATTAGCGATACTCACATTGCTCTTATTCCTAAGAAGTTAGTTCCTCGAATTCCTTCAGATTATCGTCCTATAAGTCTTTGTAATGTCATTTACAAGATCATTTCCAAAACCTTGGCCAATAGACTCAAACCTCATCTCCCTGATTATATTGATCATTCTCAACAAGCTTTCATTGAGGGTAGACGCATATCTAACAATATCATCTTGGCTCAGGAGATAACTCATTTGTTTGCTCTTAAATCTTGGAAACAACAAGCTTTCTTGCTTAAAATTGATTTGGCTAAGGCTTTCGATCGACTTGAATGGAATTTCATCGTTTC
>NW_021174957.1:0-920 GCF_002162155.2 Triticum dicoccoides
TGGGGGATGTTCAAACCCTAGCATAAAAAGGAATCCACCAGGTTCAACTAAATTATTTTTCAGTGAACCCAAATGGCCTTCAAAAATGTTCATCATTTTTGGAAAATGCTCGAAACAGCAACCAGAGGTGATGCACATTTTTGCATGACATTTTGGATTGTTGAATTAACACATATTGTATTTTGAATTGGAGCAAATAAATACTATAAATACTTTATTGCTCCAATAATTCTGATTTTTGTTGAGGGGCTTTGGAATAATCCTTTTAGTCCCTGCAAAATTTATCAGAAGCAACAAAATCAGTTTGGTTCAAAAACCAAATTAAAACAAATGTCAGAAATAGAAAACAGAAACAAAATAGAGTAAGGAGAAACTCACCAGGCCTCACCCACCAAAGCCCACCTGGACGGCCCAGTTGGCCAGCCCAACCCACTTGGCCCCTCCCCTGTCATCTTCCTCCTTGCTAGGAGGACGAGCGCGTGGCCGCAGCGCGCTGGCACGCGCCCCGACCACCTCCACCCTGCCTGCATGCGTCCCCGTCGCCTGGATCTCTCCCGCGTCGCCACGCACCCCCCAGGCCTACCACTCTCCCTGTGCCCCTCTCCATCCTCTGCTCTCTCCCTGTGACGCCACCAAACCCGCCCATCACCGCCGTTCGCCGTTTCCGCCACCACCGCCGTCCCGACGACACCCCGAGCAGTCTACGAGCTCCGCCCCGATGCCCTCTTCCTCCTCACCGATCCTCAAGACGCCTGGACGCCGCCAACATCGTCGTTTCCCCCCATCGGCCATCGAAGATCGCCGGCGCCCGTTCGTCGTCTCCGACTCGTCCCCGAGCCCGCTGGGCTTCTCCCCCAACCCGTTGTGAGCTCCTTCACCTTCCCCTATGCTCTCCCCCCCTCCGTTTCTCTCCACTAGCT
>NW_021174958.1:0-2774 GCF_002162155.2 Triticum dicoccoides
GGAAAGGTGGGGCTTTGTGATTTGACCCCTCATCGCTCATTTTCTACTACTGCGGCGCTATGATCGGGGTGCCTCCAATTCCAACAGCTGCTCCGAACTGTAATTTGGTGCATCACACGTGGAACAAGACGGTGGATGAGCCACATGTCAGCCAAAGGTGTCCTGTTAAGTGTGTCGCCATTTTGTGTGCGGACTGACCCTGCTTGAGTTGCTACGCCAACACGACAGGAGCAGCCTACCACTTGGTTTTGCTCCTTGGTGAATCCCGACTATATTGATCTAAAAAGATACGTGCTGAACTACCCTATCCGTCTCGTTTTTTAGGCGTCTCGGTTTATAGGGCGTGCATGTAGTTCTAGGTCATCCATTTGACTAACTAAATATGAGTTACTATGTCACAAAAAGTATATCATTGATTCTTAAGCGGATGTAGTTGTATTTAAAAGTCGAGGGCGGGGCTTTTCCTGCGCGGTAGGCAGGGCAGTTCTGCCTAGTCGGTTCGACAGAGACGCGAGAAGATGAGGGAGTAGGCTGCTGCAAACGTAGGACTGTGTGATTTGACAGCGAGTTACTGCTGGACAGGTGGGGCCCCGTGATTTGACTTGCCATTATCATTTTAACTGCGGCGCTACGACCGGCGTGAGTCTCTCGATTCCTGACCACCTCCATACAGGTGCCTCTCCCAATGCTCCACCATGTAGTGAGGTTGGCTCTTACATGAGAGCCCACTTCTCCACTTTTTCCTTGCCTCTCTTTCCTCCACATATAGCCCACTATTGTACTACTTACTTGCTCCTACAGGTGCTAAGCTTGCCACATAGGCATAAAGTCTGATGTGCAAGTTAATTAAGAAGAGAGAGACTAGTTTGGTGACCCAAGGAAGAAACGGTCCTAAGCGCGTGTACCTAGGTGAAAAGACAATTTTGAGTCTATAGCTAATTAAATGAAGCAAACTTAGCAACAAAAAATTACTAATAAGCACCTATGCATTGGGGACTTGATTGCTAAGCCATTTAATGCCCTTAGCACATCATCTAAGCACCATTTCATTAGAAGAAGTCACTCCTTGGAAAATGCAATAAATACTACTCGGCTAGCCTAACCCGATAGCTAAAAAGAAAGAGATAGAGAGAAGTAAAACAATAAATACACTTATAGCCAACCTTATAACTAACCTTGTTTTAGTATGAGTGACTAAGTGATGACATGCCAACATTAGCTAGCCTAACGCACCGTGTTAAATCTCCAAGGGCGCGACCGCGCGAGCGACACGACGGTCATGGTAGGCGCGACCATGATATGGGCTGCTGGAAGCCCTTGGATCTGACATCAAACGGTCGCATGTTAAGTTGCTGAAAATTTACAGAACAACCCTCCAGGATAGGATATTCACCCATAGGTCTAGAATCATGCCATGCAACCATTCGATCTCAAATCCAAGGGCTCTCAGAAGCCCGTGTCATGGGAGAATGGAAAGCCACTACCCTGCCGTTCGCACGCTGGCAGTTCGCTCCTACTCGTCACCGCACGTCCTTTAATATTACGGTGGTTCGCTCCTAGTCGTCCCATCCTTTCACATTACGGCAGTTCCACTTATCCTAACCCTCCTCCCAAATCCATGGCATCCCAAATCTCCATGATCGGCGGTGAGTACAAGGTTAGAACCATCACCGGCGATGAGTTCGACGTCATCTACACCCGTTCTTCCGTGACGGTGAAAGGATGCCTTGCTCGCTGCAGAGGCATGTTCGAAAACTCAGATGGTGAGTGGGTCGCTGGGCTAGATGTTGAGTACACCTATAGGTGGGAAACGACACCTATGGGATCACAAGAATCCCTTCTACGGTTGCGGGGCGCAGGGTTGTGAGAAGAGCAGGATTAGTAGTTGACACGAGGATCGTTTACCCAGGTTCGGGACGCGAGGATGCGTAAAACCCTAGTCCTGCTTGGTGGATGTATTGAGTGTTCTTGAGCTCTCGAACTAGCTACAGGTGCTGTGTGGTTCGAAAGAGCCGAATCCCTTTCCTGTATGCCATGGGCCTCCTTTTATAGGCGAAGGGGCTGCCACAGTGGCACACAGGAGGTGGAAAGGCCTACAGTGCTGCGAGCTTATCACTCGTATTACAGGACAAGATGCATTTAATGCATGGCTTAGGTGTCCCTTACTTTATCAGGGACGGGAGCGAGGCCCGTCCCGTCCGTCGCTGCTCCTCCTCGCTTCGACACGCGCCCTGGCCACCGATGCATGCGGTGCCATGTAGGCAGGCAAGCAGCTGAGATGGCGCGGTGGTGGAGCCTCCATGAAGATCTGCATGCCGCCACACAGGTGCATGCTGAGTTGGCCTGGAAGCTGCGTGTTGCCACGCAGGTGCCTGCCCAGCTGGTTGGGCTGGAAGCTGCATGCGAACGGCGGCGGGGAGTTGGTTGGTGCAGGCCTGGTAGTGGCCCCGCTGTCGCCTCCGGCAAGGGTCTTGTCGGGTGCCCCAGCAAGAGTCTCGCCGGGTGGCCTGGCAAAGGTCTTGCCGTGGCGCGCTGGCGTCCCCGGCAAGGATATTGCCGGGGGTCTTGTGGATTCCTTCGGTAAGGATCTTGGTGAGGACTCTTGCTTTCCAATCCTCATATTATCTTGAGCATTCTATGTCTTCACAAAGATCTGCATGCCACCATGGAGGTGCCTCCCGAACCTTGGTCCAACGTGGTTGCTGGCGTTGGAGACCGTGGCTCAAAGGTGGCCCGCTACGCCGGTGTGGGCGAGCTGCCCCGGCAAGGGGCTT
>NW_021174959.1:0-1741 GCF_002162155.2 Triticum dicoccoides
AAAAAAAACAATTTCAGTACAAGCCGAAGTTAAAGTCTTGCGAACAAGGAGGAACCATAACTTACTTTGCTCGACGCATTCGCCGAAAGAGGCAGCAGTGTGACCAGTAGCAGAGCACAACAAGAGAAAGCTATCCTCGAACCCATGTCTGATCTCCAGAAGAGTGTTATGTTCTTCTCTGCTGTCGCGTGTATGTATATATAGCATCTCATCGGAGCCAGGTGCTATCCATGGGGTCCAAGAAGAAAGAACAGTTCAAAAGAACATTGCGTGTTTCTAGGTGACACACGTGATCGAGGAAAAAATAGGACTAGACGACCATGTCGTGTCTACCACCATTAAACAACTTGAAACAGACCGGGTATAGATATTCAAGTTTCTGATATAGTCTTAATAATGATGACAAGAGGTCGACTTCCAAAACAAGCAGCTTCGTTTAATCAGTGGGCATAAAAACAACCATGGGGGTGCAAGAACCGTTCAAACAAGGATATGTTTGCATTGTCGGCGTTAGGTGGTACACGTACGTGAGAAAGAAATAGTAGACCATGGTCTGGATAGGAAGCACCGTGCTCATCGGGCATCCAGGCCGCGTCCATATCATGACACCAGCGCTTTGCTGGGTCTTTCAGAAAAAAAAACTTTAGTAAAGTTGATAAAGGTGAAGGCAATTTAGAAACAAAAATTTGACCCATTGAAGCATTCCACGCGTAAAGATTTGTTTGGCCGGTTCGTTTCTCAAATAGCTAAATTCTTTTTTTTCGAAGAACCACTTTGTTTGACACGAGAAAAATCTTAAGGCGCTCCGGATGAAGGGAAGAGGGGGAGTTTGATTTTCTCTCATGCGCCGGGGAAAAGAAAAGTATGCGGGCATGCCAGTGTACATAGTACACAAGAAAATGGTATGAGCAAGTATTTCATTAATCTCATCGGATAAACAAAATTACAAGATCCCATAAAAAAGGAATGCGCTCCGTGGCCTACTGTAACGCCCCGGATTCGATGTGCCAGGTGTCCGCCAGTTATTCGCCGCCCCTGCCATGTCATCTGCTTGCGTGTTGCATTTTGCCATGTCATCATCTGCATTTCATCCGCATGTTTTCCAAAACTTGCATTCGTTTGGGTTCTCCCGGTTCTCTCCGTTGTCCGTTCGGAGTCCGGACCTCTCGCGCGCGTCCGTCGCCCCTCTCAGACCTTATTTTCATGTGTGGGTGTTAAACTTTCTCGGAATGGCCCGAGGTTTTCCAAGCGGCCTTGGTATAGCACCGGTAGACCGCCTGTCAAGTTTCGTGTCATTTGGAGGTCGTTTGATACTTCAACGGTTAACCGGGTAGCCGCAAAAGCCTCTTTTGTCTTGCAGCCAAACACCCCTCCAAAGTGGCCAAAAACCCAGCAAACTCCCCTCCATGCTCTCCGCCGTTCGATCACGATCGCGTGGCCGAAAACCGTGCTCCATTTGGACTCTCCTAGCTCCCAGAAACTATAAATAAGTCCTCCCCGTCCATTTTCGCAGGCGAAACCCTAGTCCTCTTCCTCCCGCCGCCACCGGACACGTCCGTGACGGCCGGACACGTCCGCCCCGCTCCCCCGTCCACTCCGCAGCTGCCATGTGGCACGCCGCCACCCACCGCCGCTGCGGCCCGCCCGAGCCCGTCGCGGGCCCGCGCAGGCCCGGCCGGCCGCCGCCCGCGCCCGGGGCCCGATCCCGCGCCCCGCTGCCCTAGCGCCGCCGCCGGCGACG
>NW_021174960.1:0-2466 GCF_002162155.2 Triticum dicoccoides
ACTAGCTCGCTGTGTGGAACTGAGCATCTCCCCCAATCTCCTGGCTTAGGGCTGGGAGCGCGAGAGGAGGAGCCGCGTCGACTATCCATGATGGAATGGATTTTTGTCAGAGGCGCTTCGATGAGAACTTGCGGATGGAGGATGGTGTGAGCTGGATCTAGATCCTCGCCTCTCTTATAGGCGGCTCGTTCGCACGGCTAGGGGGTAAAATGTAAAAATACCCTAGCTTTTCGCATTCATACGACACGTGGAAGAAGGCCATTATTGGGCGTAGAAGCCAAGGAGCTCAACATTTATAAGGAAGCCGGACACTATTCAACAGGAACATGAAGTTTGAAGGAGAACCTGCCTTGCAACGACGAAGACAATATACGCGCCGGACTCGTTGTCGCTGAAGCCCGGTTCGGGGGCTACTGAGGGAGTCCCGGACTAGGGGGTGTCCGGATAGCCGAACTATCATCATCGGCCGGACTCCAAGACTATGAAGATAGAAGATTGAAGACTTCGTCCCATGTCCGGATGGGACTTTCCTTGGCGTGGAAGGCAAGCTTGGCGATATGGATATGTAGATCTCCTACCATTGTAACCGACTTTGTGTAACCCTAGCCCTCTCCGGTGTCTATATAAACCGGATGGCTTTAGTCCATAGGACGAACAACAATCATACCATAGGCTAGCTTCTAGGGTTTAGCCTCCTTGATCTCGTGGTAGATCCACTCTTGTAACACACATCATCAATATTAATCAAGCAGGACGTAGGGTTTTACCTCCATCAAGAGGGCCCGAACCTGGGTAAAACATCGTGTCCCTTGTCTCATGTTACCATCCGCCTAGACGCACAGTTCGGGACCCCCTACCCGAGATCCGCCGGTTTTGACATCGACAGCGCCTCTTCGGGCCCACGCATGCGGTGCGGTGTTGTCAAGCATGCATTGGAATCCTCCGCTATGAACGTTGTGACAAGACGTGATGATTACAGGCCGGCCGACCCCCATTTATTATAGCGGCCAACCTTTCGATCGTGCCCCACCATTGCAAGAAGCACACCCACCACGAGAAATTCTTAGAGGGTATCCTACGCGGCTCCAATGGCACTCTGAGCGGCTGCCGACAACGAGTAGCAGTTCACCATGCGTGCCGTGGTGGACACCCACAGAAGGTTCATGGACCTCTCGGTGGTGTACACCAATGACTCGGTCTGGGTGGAGCACTCCATCCACATCATGGAGGTGTTGCTTGCCGAGGAGATGTACAAGGTGGGCGTGTTCGACCTCGAGTACACCCGCGCTTGTGCCGGGTCTCGTCCCAAGGTCGCCGCCGCCCAGATGTGCGTGCGCCACCACGTCCTCGTCTACCACTACTGCCTGGCCACAAGGCCTTGCGAGCATTTCGCTAGGTTTGTCAACAACCCCCACTACATGTTCGCTACGGTGGACATCACCAACGATGTAAAGGCGCTCGAGAATTCGGGCATCGCCTGCCAGAATCTTGTCGACATCCAGGGCCAATACAAGATCTGGGGCAGCAAGGAGCATGAGAAGGACTCACTGGTTCACCTCGTCGAGGCCATCATCGACCCCTACTATAGAGACATGAAGGATTCGTGCAACAAGGACAAGTGTGCCTGGCACTCGGCCTGGATGGAGAAACTCGACAAAGCTCACGTCGTGTACGCGACCAAGGAGGCGTACATGAGCTACGACATGTACAGGCAGATCGTTGACATGAGGAAGTGCCTCCTTCCCCAAAACGGACAGGGATCCAGATGGAAGCAGAGCAAGGGCAAGCGTCGTCGCAACAATAAGTAGATGATTAGATCCTCGTGTCTCCTACTTTAGTATGCATGTAATTGCTTACTTTGGTGTGTGGAAATGTTATGTGTGTAGTCACTTGTGTAATTGTATGCTTAATTTGGTTATGCAATGCTGTCTTTTTAAGTATATATGTTGATGCTCTATAGACAGAGCGTAGATGTCGTGCAGACAAAGAAAATCACATCGCACATGAACTAAACAATGGAACCCGTCGGTGATGTTTTCATCAATCACTCACAATTGTATACCAGCAATTGTTTGCTCACAACACACACGGCTTGTTAGCAGTAATCGTCTGTGTTGTTATCGGTCTTTGCACACGTTTCCGATTACAGACCTGTTTGCCCCGTATCACACAAATCTTGTTCATTTGAACCGTTTCTGTTCTCATGTCTCAACGCAAACAGTTCATCCGAGTGAACTGCATGCCGTATATCGCACACACCTTTGATCTGACTGACCGTTTCTTTTGTGTTGCCTAATCACAAACAGTTCATCTGAGTGAACCGTATGTTGTACATCGCACACACCTTCATTTGGCTGCCCGTTTCTTTTGTTCCTCCTCATCGCAAATAGTTAATTGAGTTGAACCGTATGCCCTGCATCGCACACGCAACTAAAATCTGAACCGTGTTTGATGCATCCTCCATCG
>NW_021174961.1:0-1903 GCF_002162155.2 Triticum dicoccoides
CCAGGTAGCGGGCTCGCACGCTCAAATCTGAGATCGTGATCAATCTGTCAGTCTTTCTCACCATGTTCTACATCGTCAGTGTCATCAGCCATGGCGCCCAAGAAAATGCCCGGCATGACAGCTCGTCCTTCCACTTCAAAGGCTCCCTCGCATGCAGCCGCTGATTCTATGGGAGCAGCGGCGGCATCGGGGGATGTGGATGCCGTGGCCTATGCGACAGGCACAGGCGGCGCTGTCGTCGTCTCCCCGGTGGCTGGAGTGGGAGCGGAATACGCTGGAGGAGAGCAGTTCCAACAACGTCAAAACTGATGTCTACTACGCAACCTTCTGCTTGTAGACCTTGTTGGACCTCCAAGTGTAGAGGTTTGTAGGAGAGTAGCGAATTTCTCTCAAGTGGATGACCTAAGGTTTATCAATCCATGGGAGGCGTAGGATGAAGATGGTCTCTGTCAAACAACCCTGCAACCAAATAATAGAGAGTCTCTTGTGTCCCCAACACACCCAATACAATGGTAAATTGTATAGGTGCACTAGTTCGGCGAAGAGATGGTGATACCACTAGTAGAAAATAGGGCATACGTTCGGGCCTAATAAGCCCATTAGTCCCGGTTCAGTCACGAACCGAGACCCATGGGGTCATTGGTTCCGGTTCGTGAGGCCAGGCGGGCTGCCGGGCCTCGTGGGGGCATTGGTCCCGGTTCGTCTGGCACCTTTGGTCCCGGTTGGTGGGACGAACCGGGACCAATGGGCCTAGCTCCTGGCCCACGACCATTTGTACCGGTCGTTGGCTTGAACCGGTACCAAAGGGTGGCCTTTAGTCCCGGTTCATGCCACGAACGGGGACCAATGAGTTGCCTATATATACCCCTCGCCCGCGAGTAGAGCACTCCAGTGCTCTGTTTTTCTGGCCGGCCGTTGGAGAGCTTTCTGGTGCTCTAGCTCACCTCCTATGCACACGAGGTGTTCGATGAAATGCCCGAGCCACACTAGTTAAGATTTCTCCTCTCGAAGCTCGACCTCCATTTTCCTCGAGATGTGTCTAGGTTTAGCGGTCTGGCACGTCCCGTCCCCGTCTTCACCGTCGTCGATCGCCCGCGCTGATCTCATCGTCGGTACCACCGTGGTGAGCCTCTTGTTCTTATCTTCTTTCTAAAGAAAAAAATTCTTACTTGTATGATTAGATAGATACTTGTCTAATTTTCTTACTTTTATTATTGCTTCTTATTATATAGTGCGATGGTTTTGTTATCCGCCCCCGTCGGCCCACGTCCTGTCTATGATTTGGATGTGGTATATATTATCTTTATAACTATTTGGTTCATTTATTGTTTATGACAATTATGCCGACCAACGTGACATAGATTTTATTTATCTAGGAGGTATGTGAACCGGAAATTCCAACCGACCCCATTGGTGAGAGGTTAAATTTAGTTGAAGAAGAAAACAATTTCTTGAAGGAAAAAATAAAAAAAATGAGGAGGAGAAGATGATATTGGACTTGCATGTTGCGGATGTCGTCGATGATCACAAGATCAAGATGGATGCAATGCGCTTGAAGATTAGAAAATATGCCATTCATACCGAGGCTTGGTATCATTATGACGTTGGATCAATTGTTACCTCGGTTGCGATTATGATCGCATTTGTTTTCGCATTGAAATGTTTTACATAGTTTCAATGTATGGTTTAATTAATTAGATGCTCTGGAGAGCTATATGTTGTTCAACAAGAACAATGTATGTGCTCTGGTTTTAATGCGATGATGAACTTCTATTAATTTGGTCACTTAATTATCTATTCATGATGTTCTGTAATGGTTTTTGGCACACTTAATTATATATATATAATGCACGCAGATGAACCGGCAATGGATGTACGGTGACAGACACACCTCCGAGTACAT
>NW_021174962.1:0-1527 GCF_002162155.2 Triticum dicoccoides
ACATGGGCACTTCAATGTTTTTAAAACTTATTTGAATTCCCGACTTCTTTTGCGTCACGTATGCAGCATTCAAAGCAACGTCATCAATTTCCAACATGTTCTGACATAATTTGTTGTTTTTCAGTCAATTACCTAATTGTTTAGAGAGCTAAATGACTGTGAAATTGAAAATCACTACAAAATGAACTGTGGAAATGTTGAAACTTGGCATGGTATCATCATTTCACCCGCATAGCATGTGCGAAAGAGTAGAGAGGGTCATGGCAAAAACTGGACGCACTTCGTGTAAAACTGGACAATCTCTTTCAGAGTATGAGGCTTTCGGACGAGAACTCATCTGGTACACTGGCACTTCAATGTTTTTTAAACTTATTTGAACTCGGGACTTCTTTTGTGTTCAGTATGCAGCATTCAAAGCGACGTCATCAATTTCCAACATGTTCTGACTACATTTGTTGTTTTTCAGTCATTTACCTAATTGTTTAGAGAGCTAAATGACTGTGAAATTGAAAATCACTACAAAATGAACTGTGAAAATGTTGAAACTTGGCATGGTATCATCATTTCACCCGCATAGCATGTGTGAAAGAGTAGAGAGGGTCACGTCAAAAACTGGACGCACTTCGTGTACAAACTGGACAATCTCTTTCGGAGTATCAGGGTTTTAGACGAGAACTCATCTGTTACATGGGCACTTCAATGTTTTTAAAACTTATTTTAACTCCCGACTTCTTTTGCGTTCCATATGCAACATTCAAAGCAACGTCATCAATTTCCAACATGTTTTGACTACATTTGTTGTTTTTCAGTCATTTACCTAATTGTTTAGGGAGCTAAATGACTGTGAAATTGAAAATCACTACAAAATGAACTGTGAAAATGTTGAAACTTGGCACGGTATCATCATTTCACCCGCATAGCATGTGCGAAAGAGTAGAGAGGGGCACGGCAAAAACTGGATGCACTTCGTGTACAAACTGGACAATCTCTTTCGGAGTAAGAGGCTTTCGGACGAGAACTCATTTGGTACACGGGCACTTCAATGTGTTTTCAACTTATTTGAACTCCGGACTTCTTTTGTGTTTAGTATGCATCATTCAAAGCGACATCATCAATTTCCAACATGTTCTGACATCATTTGTTGTTTTTCAGTCATTTAACTAATTGTTTAGAGAGCTAAATGACCGTGAAATTGAAAATCACTACAAAATGAACTGTAAAAATGTTGAAATTTAGCATGGTATCCTCTTTTCACCCGCATATCATGTGCGAAAGAGTAGAGAGGGTCACGGCAAAAACTGGACGCACTTCATGTACAAACTGGACAATCTCTTTCGGAGTATCAGGGTTTCGGACGAGAACTCATCTGTTACATGGGCACTTCAATGTTTTTTAAACTTATTTGAACTCCGGACTTCTATTCTGTTCAGTATGTAGCATTCAAAGCAACGTCATCAATTTCCAATATGTTCTGACTACATTTGTTGTTTTTCAGTCATTTACCTAATTGTTTAGAGAGCTAAATGA
>NW_021174963.1:0-1282 GCF_002162155.2 Triticum dicoccoides
TTTACTATTTTTATAAAAAATATTACTGTTATAATTTAAACAAGTTTGAACATATTTAAACACAAATAAATATAAAAAACAGCATTTAAAATGCATAAAAAATATTACTGTTATGATTTAAACAAGTTTGAACATATTTAAACACAAATAAATATAAAAAACACCATTTAAAATGCATAAAAAAATATTGGGGATCCTGGGAATCGAACCCAGGACCTCCTGGTGTGTGTGCTACGTGCTGACCAGTCGGGCTAGTGCGTGGGTTCTGTTGTAGATAGGGTTGGGCTGTAGATATGGCTACTAGGCTAGGTTAAAACAAAATTCTAATGGCGCACCGAGGGGTGGTGCGCCATTAGAACAGTCGTACTTATGGCGCACCTGTGTGTGCTGCGCCATTAGAAAGCTTCCCTCCACCTATTCCCCTCTGGCCTCTCTCCCTCCCTCGCCAGATCCCCCCCCCCCACTCGACCTAACTTTGCCCCCGCGCCGTCGCCCCCGCGCCGTCGCCCCCCGACGCCCAGCCGCTGCCGGAGCTTCAACGCCGGCGTCTTCCTCAGTCCGGGCACGGGGTGCAGGACGACGACCGCGGCCGCCGGCCTTCCCACGGCCAACTGAGGCATCCCTTCGACGACGCCGCCGCCGCCGACCCCGACCCCAACCCCGACCCTGACCCCTCCGGCGACCGGCCGCGCCTACCCAGGTACCTCTCCTCCTTCCTCCTTCCTCCCTCTCCATCCTTCCTCCCTCCCCAACCTATGCATGGTGATTCCTCCCTTCTCCTCCACCCCCTCACCTGCAAACCCTAGGGCCATGGCGGCAGGCTTCTTGCTCCCTTGTAAGAACATCCTCTCTGTTGGCCTACATGTATTTCAAAGAACAAATTCGTAGTTCATTTCATTCTGTTGGCCTGCATTAGGTAAGCATCAAGTGGATTTAACTATTTTAGATAGTTTCAGTTAACTGTTTTGCGTTTCCTGAAGAGGTTCACCTATAGTTTCAAAAATTCAGTCACTGGATATATGCAATAATTTACAAAGAGCAAGTGATGTAGAGCAAAAATTCAGCAAATGATGTATAGTTTCAAAAATTCAGTGAAACTGAACCTACCCTATTGCTTCATGTAGCAAAGGCGGCAATGCAAGCAAGATCATGCTTGGCTTAGCCAAATTCATGTTACTGAATTTTTTTCAACATGATAAAATTGTCATGCTACTAAATGTTATAGAAATGCAAGGGAACACAGAAATACTAGGGCACACAACATTTAGAGTACTCTGAAATT
>NW_021174964.1:0-943 GCF_002162155.2 Triticum dicoccoides
AACAAAATCATGGAGGAGATAAGGATGTTGTCAATGGGCTCAACAACAACTCATCGGAATTTCCATATCACTGGACTTCCACCATCATGTGAACACGGTGATAGTATTGGTCAGACCAAAAAAATATAATGGTGTATGCTCGAGGAAAAACCACGAGTAAGACAACATTACGAATATCGTTGGTTCTGATTTGATTTGACGATAGCCCACACTCAAATCAAAGGATTGATAAGACAATAGGTCCAGCAACTGATCATAGGGACCAATCGATGAAGATATCATCTTTCTTCAACACACACACACACACACACACAGGATATCCCTTAAGATGAACTAAATCGGGCAAGATTCCATCTTCCAACTCTCCAAGTTGTTGTCTAGCTTAACCAACTAGCTCAGGGATATCCAACACAGATTCTTGGAGAAGGGTGGTTCACAAGAAACCAACTTGATCACGAGCTCAACATAACGGTTAGGTGACGACCTGGTGATACTTCCGAGAAGATATTCAGAAAATCACGAACCACCGGTATGTTACTAAACTTGAGAACAATCTTGCCTTTTGAGGCAAGACGATATGATCAATAGAGCGAAGATTTGAAATAATCCTAACTCATCGATCGAGGAGTGCACCGAGAACAAGGACTAGGTAGCATGATCAACCTTAGAATGATGATTCAAAACCAACACGCTAAGAATGAAATTATTGTCCATTAACTACCAAGCAACAAGGTTGCTAGGAGTATTGAATTCACACATCACGATTCACTTGTCGGCATTCCGGTTGCGACAACACGGAACCGAGGGATGAATAATGATGGCGAGAAGTATCACTACATCAAGAATTCACAAGAGCCGGTGCAATCCTCATGAAAATCCTGACATAAGGACGGTAATACTTCAGGGTAGAACAGAATCAAAAGCTGGGCTGGCATTTTGATCT
>NW_021174965.1:0-1129 GCF_002162155.2 Triticum dicoccoides
CCGAACTTGCTTGAAAGCTGTTGTTGTATGAGAATTCAGCATAAGGAAGACAATCCTCCCACTTCATGCCGAAGGAGATCACACAAGCCCTGAGCATATCTTCAAGAATTTGGTTGACACGCTCGACTTGACCGCTTGTTTGAGGATGGAAAGCTGTGCTGAAGCGGATGTTGGTGCCCATGGCCTTCTGAAAAGAATCCCAAAACTTGGAGGTAAAGATGCTGCCACGGTCTGAAGATATCACTTGAGGAATACCGTGCAGAGAGACAATGCGAGAGGTATAGAGTTCCGCCAATTGAGCTGCAGTGATCGACTCTTTGATAGGCAGAAAATGAGCCACTTTGGTGAGCTTGTCGATAACGACGAATATAGCATCATTGCCACGCTTGGACTTTGGAAACCCAGTCACGAAGTCCATTTCAATGTGGTCAAACTTCCATTCTGGAATGGCAAGAGGTTGGAGGAGACCTGCTGGCCTTTGGTGTTCTGCCTTCACTCTTCTGCAGACATCACACTCGTTCACGAATTGAGCGATCTCGCGCTTCATTCGAGTCCACCAATAAGTTTGCTTGAGGTCCTGATACATCTTCGTACTACCAGGGTGGATGGAGAGGAGAGAGTTGTGAGCCTCGTTCATGATCACCTTACGGAGTTCACCTTTGGGCACAACAATTCGATCCTCGAAGAAGAGAGTGTCCTTGTCATCAAGTCGGTAGCACTTGTACTTGGACTGACTCTTTGCAATACCAATCTTCACCTTCTTCACCATAGCATCAAGAAGTTGGCCTTGGCGAATCTGGTCTTCTAAGGTAGGAGAGACTTGAAGATTGGCGAGGAAACCTTGAGGAACAACTTGCAGATTAAGTTTGCGGAAAGCTTCACAAAGCTCGGGTTGATAAGGCTTGAGAATCAGACTGTTGCAATATGCTTTTCTGCTCAACGCGTCAGCAATCACATTAGCCTTGCCTGGAGTATACTCGATACTCGGATTGTACTCTTGAATCATTTCGACCCATCGAGTCTGCCTGAGGTTGAGATTAGGCTGAGTGAAGATGTACTTGAGACTCTTGTGATCAGTGAAAATATCCACTTTTCTTCCCAATAGAAGATGTCTCCAAGTCAACAAAGC
>NW_021174966.1:0-5442 GCF_002162155.2 Triticum dicoccoides
TGTTTTGAACTGAGTGAGGTGCAAGGTACAAAAAATTCAAATAAGAACTCTGGTGTACATTTGCATGGTTCATATGATTATATCTGGTTCATGCAAAAATCTCAAGGATCTTTGCTTTGGGTTAACACCACCTAACTTCTGTTTACATGATATCAGCAGTATTAATAGCTGTTAAAGATCTGTGGCAAGCCAAAATACGTTTTAAGACCGAGCCAAGCAAACAAAAAATTGAAACAAGAAGATAACAGAGGAGTTGCTCTGTTCTGGTTACAAGGCGCCGCACGGGAGGGCACACATGTGGCATGGTATGCTCACTCAAGTGAAGGATATCTGGCCGACGGAGGCAAGGTACGCCGCCATATCCATCTCATACCCGAGCAGGTTCTTCCAGAAGTGCCCCTCGCCTGCCACCTTGTCATCCACTTCCTCCGGAAGGTTCAACATGTAGGTGCCGTTGTGCCCGCTACGTTCTCCCATGGTGAACAACAAGATCCCACTCTTCTCGCCAAACCATCGCAGCTTGATCGCAGGGGGGTAGTATGCCACGTCCATCAGCTTCCCCATCTGCTTCATCGGCACGATTTCACGAAAGGTACATATCTTACCGGTGTGGATGTCATCTTCATGTGCAAACTCGAGATAGGTTAGCTTCAGCACGAGCTTTTTCCACAATTTCATGTTTGGGATTGCCCTGAAACAACAATACATCAAGAAAAGCCGATTGTCCGATGAGACGCCCATCAGGCGGTTGTTTGGGCTAAATTTGGAGGTGTCACACGGCACCAGGTGCATGTCCATTCTATGGTCCTCATCAGTCTGATCCAGGCGCACCCCGAACACGCCTTGCTCGAGAGCCCAGTATGCCACCCCGCGGTGTACCACGGAGGGGCTGATGTTGCAGATCTTGGAACTGGGGATGTTGACAATGGATTCAGTCTCCGGTCCCCAGCGACCCGTGTCCGAGGAGTAGCACCGGAGCACCGTGGACAGCCCACCGCCGCGGTGGTGGTTGTAGATGAGCAGAATACGGAAGAAGTTGCGGCAGCCCGGTGGACAGAGATCGTGGCTGGTGAGCAACGCGCAGCCGTAGTTTAGTATCTTCGTTTTGTTCTTGCCTGCTAAGACCAAAGGCGGGATGAGAACGATGTTGTCAGACGTCATTGGGTTACACATGGCTCGATCCTGACGCCGGTGGCGCCGGAGCTCCAAAACGAGGCGGCCGTTCCGGGATGCGACCGGACGGGAGTGGTCGAGTAGCCCGTGGCCATCATCTGGTCCAGCGACACCTAAAGGCTCCCGGCCCTCACTGAGGAGGAAGCGAGCGCCCGAGGGCATCGGGACAAAACACGGCCGTGGCGACGCCGCCGCGTCCCTGCCACGCGTGGTGGGCCAGTCTTTCTCCTGGTGGAAGAGGCCGACGGCAAGGTCCGGGAAGGAGCAGCCGAGGGGCGGCAGGCAGCGGGAGATGACGGCTGCCCTCATGGCCACGACGCGGCCCCAGCGCCGGCACGTGGCGGCGCAGCGGACCACCGCGGCCGCGCCGGGCAGCCGGGTGAAGATGTCGGCGAGGGCGTCGTCACAGAGAGACGCCGTTGGGCCGCCGCTGGCGACTTCGTGGTGATGATGATGGCGATTTTTCTTTTTCTTCTTTGAGAAACAATGGCGGCGATCTTTCTTGATCCGGCAGTAAGACGCGGAGGCGGCGGCCCCGGAACGACGGAGCTTCCGTTGTCCCATGGTATCGATGGTCTTTTGATGCGTTGATCTGCTATATCGACGGTGTCCGACCGCGAAAACGACTTCCAGCCAGCGTGCTGACCTTTTAAACTCTTCCGACATCTTATCTTTAGTCAGCACAGCAGTTGTTGATCGTGAATTCCAGATGGATAGACCTTGCTCCCGAAAATACGCCTTTCCTCCACATGTTGTCTGAGTAATAGTTGAAGATTAGCGATAGAACTAGAAAATGATTTTTTTAGCCGATTTATAGGAAAACCAGTTTTACGATAGTTTTTGTGAATAATAAGTTTACAAAATAATGTGTTTGGTTAGAAACTAGTA
This sequence comes from Triticum dicoccoides, assembly GCF_002162155.2. Lineage (NCBI taxonomy): Eukaryota > Viridiplantae > Streptophyta > Magnoliopsida > Poales > Poaceae > Triticum > Triticum dicoccoides. The sequence goes on from NW_021174966.1 coordinate 2,062, forward strand.
ATCGTAATCGTGCATGCGCAATACTGAAAAAAGAGACTAAATTGGAAGAATTCACATCTTGTTGATACACCAGTACAAATGTCAGATGCGGTGGACTCCTATAGATGGGCTTGGGACAAGATTGGATGGTTCACCACACGAACGGCTTATGCGGCGCGGTTCTGGGGCAGAGTGACCGCGCCGGCCGCCGAGTTCACACGAGTCGCATCTCTCGCAGCTCGGGTGGTTCCCCAGCCCTAGCCGCCACCGGGGCCGAACCCACCTACCTTCCGCGTCTCGCGGGTGGGTGTGGAGCCCTTATGCGTGTGGAGGCGCGTCAGATCCGGCGAGGCGGCGGTGATCGCTATGGCGATGGCTGGCCTTGCTACGGACGACAACGACTACGACGCGTCAGGCAGCCCGGTCACAGGCGGCGGCTTGCCTAGTTCGGGCGGCGGTGACTTAGGCTGCAGCAGTGAGTCATCTGGTTTCGGATTGGCGGCGGTGTGGAGGGCCTAGTGGACTGCTCGACGGCACCTCCGGTCAGATCTGTTCTGGCCGGTGCAGCCGGTGGTGGTGGTGATCATCTCCTTTGTCGGAGGTGGTCGGCCAGAGACTGGGTGGTCGGATCTCGAGATCCTTCATATAGTCCCGGCTGCGAGTCGGGAAGACATAGTTGCTGGTGAAAACCGAGCTGATGGCAGGTGATGGCGGCGTTCTGTGTCATTACCTTGATGAAGGTATTCTCGAGTAACTACCGTCGACCCACACGCGCTGCTCCGAGAAAACCCTAGGATCTGGTGTTCCAGATCGGACGATGGCGGCACTATGGTGTCGTCTCTCTCTTGGGAGTATCGTTTGTGGAGCAGCGCTGGAAGGCAGAGGCAGGAGGCGGAGCGGCTTCGTCTTTAACGTAGCTTCGGTGGAGATGTCAAGTCATGCATGGCTGACAGGTGCTGCGCTTTGCCATGCCTGGTCGACAGGTGCTACACACGACAGATTTTCCAAAGTCTCCGCATCGAGATGGACGAACGCAGGCCGGTGGCATCGTTAGGCGCCGTGGTGGTGTCGACGGTTCGTCGGATTGGCAAGGATGATGCGGATCTCTCTCCTGAAGACATGACAATGGTTGATGCTGGCGGCTTCTAAAACGTGTGCATGTGGTTTACATTTTAGGTCTGCCGCACGTTATATGGATGGATTGACGACGATATCAGTTATAGATATGGGGAGTGAGAGCACTCCGCATTATCAAGTTTATAGATGTGAGTGGTGGCTTCGGGTGGCTTGATGTATGTTTTTGTCACACCTTCGTCGTGGAATAATTAATAAAGATGACCGTATGCATCGACTGATGCAGAGGCCGGGAATTTAACCTCCTTCTCCAAAAAAAGCCCCTCTAAGATGCAGGTTCTTCACTCTGCTCGCACTTAGGAACAGGTGTTGGATCTCGAATAGACTCGCGAGAAGGGGATTAAATAAGTATGAAAAATGCCTTTTCTGTGACCAAAAGGACGCGACAATCGATCACATTCTTCTACAATGCGTTTTTGCGCGTGAGGTGTGGATCCGCGTGCGCTTCGCTTTGGAGAAGCAATCCTGGATACCCATGGATCGACACCAAGGGCAGGACAAGCCTAGGTAAGAAGGTCTCTCGAGCAGTCCTGATTCTTGTACCATGGGAACTATGAAAACATTGCCACAGAATTGTCTTCGACGGGCTACCCCCTCGATCTGATATGTAATTAACCAATTAGAGGTGGAGGGGAGGATGTGGAAGGATGCGGGTCTACTTAAAGGAAATGTAGACGCCTTTCTCGGGGGATTATCGGTGGGCTTGAGTGGGAGTACCTAGCATTCTGGCTTAGTGGAGTTGGAGTTGTGTTCTCATAATATAACTGCCAATGTGGAGGGGTTCTTCACCCCACTTTTTTTTTAATATATAATACACACACTACATATTTAAGAAAAAAAATACAAATGTAAAATAAGAAGGTGAGTTCGTAAAACATCGATCGGGATTACATTAAGCTCCTCTCTATGGATGAGATCAAGGATGCAAGGAGGACCGCAGGACCATGACCGATGGCAGTCTGGCCCTGTGCCGTGTGGATATGTTAGACCATAAGCCTGAAACAACTAAAAAGACGAATGAGAACATGAACCTCACTGTGCCATGTGAGTTTTCAAGTCTGCTAATGTTTGAGTCCAGAACAGAGCCTTGCTATTCACCTCAAACAAGAATGATGCTAGTAGTTGGAGTCAAGAATTCAACTCACCTTAACATTTTTCATTTGCAGGAAAACTCTCAATAGAACCCAATAGAATCAATAAACGGATTTGAATGTAATTTTTATTTCTGGTTTTCGTTGTACTGCCATGATTAAAGATGAATAGATTGAAATTTTTTCACAAAAATAAAAATAAAAATTAGCTTCAAAATATCGGACAAGACATGTTCTAGCTGTATATTCTTTTTACCACCACGGACGATTTTACCGTCCCGGTTCGCTCCATAAAACTAGAGCCACTCCATACACTGTGATGCGCAGCACTCCATTTACCGCGTCCCGTGAGAAGAGGGACCCGACTTCCAAGCCTCCCATTGATCTCGCTCTCCCTATAACCCCAGGCGCTAAGTGCAACTAGTGCAACGCCTAGGCGGTAGGCGCCGCACTGTATAGTGTAGCGCCTATCTCTTAGACGTTGCACACTGACTTAGCATTTTTTAATTAGCTCGGGGTGTGATGATGGTCAGGCGTGTAGCGCCCGAGAGCCCGGCGTTGCACAGTTTAGCGTGACGCCTAGCTGTCGGACGCTACACAAAAAGGTTAGTCCGGTGAATTTTTTTGTCAACAGTTTATTTTGTGATTTTGTTTTGTCCACAGGTCAAAACAGTGATTTTTGCCCCATCCGTCGTACTCCTACCTGCCGTCTGAGGTCTGGCTGTCAGGCGTGACATTCTCCCCTCGTTGGAGACCGGCTTTCACCCAAGTCGGTGTTGTTGTGAAATGCTTGTTCAGCTCCACATACGGGATCCCCCCACGTCGCCGGGGACTGGTATGTCGCGCCACTGGATGACGACGCCGCACGCCGGTGCGCCTTGAACAAGAGACAGACACACCTCGGTAAGAGCATCTTCAACCGTTCGATTCCCCAAGCGCCGAAAAAGAGCCATCTAGGGGTGAGCCAACGCTACATTGGCGCGTGGAAGCGACTTTGTTCCTAGTCGTCGGCCCACAGGACGCTCCGGGTTCAGCGATATACCGTACAAATATATACATACTCGGCGATTTTGGCATGAAACTCGGTGAAACTTTATTGAAATTTGTAAAAAAACATGAAACATGCAAATTACGTCCAAACTACGCCTAGCCACTGCCGCCGTCGTCGTCGTCGTCT
>NW_021174967.1:0-1051 GCF_002162155.2 Triticum dicoccoides
CCCTCTTCCTCCATATATACAGCCCTTAGGGCATCGTTTAGACTTCGGGTTTTGTTTAGATTAAAAGTTCGCCATAGCTGCAACTTCGCGTACTTCGTTTGTGTTCAACGACCAGACAAAGGCGTCACAGAACCCCACCTTGATCAATAAAGCTTTCATCTTATATTCGCAATATCCAGATTGCAATCTTAGTTTCTTGCTTGTTCTTCGTTTGCTCGCAGGAAACAGACCCTCGTGGTCAGGTTGATCGTGCTCCGGCGTGGTCAATAACCTCTCGGAGTTGGTTTAGCGATTGCTAAGGCGCGACGTCCTCGCACGTTCGTAGTCGGATCGTCAAAGTCGACTTCCACCAAAGCGATATCCATCATCTCATCGAAAGATCGGGACCCTCGCCTCTATCAAGTGGTATCAGATTTCCAGGTTGCTCGGTGAGATTTTACAGTTTTTCGTAGTTTAGATCGAGTCTGTTCTTCATACCTAGAGTCCACGAAAAAGCCACACACAAAAAAATTAGGGTTAGTTCATCATATCCGAACCAATCTGAGCCTAGCATAATCTTTTTAGGGTTTTGCTTTGTTGAATTTGCGGTTGCATCGTCGTGTCTAGTTGCTGGTCTTAGAGTCTAGTCTTTTAGAGTTTCGAGTTCTGGTCATAAGTTGTCACGCCGCCGCCGCACCATCATCATCGCCCCTGCCATCTACCACCACCGCACCGAATCCGTATCCATATACCACCACCAATCCGTGTCCATATACCACCACCGATCCATATCCATATACTATCACCGCTACCACCACCGCTGCCATATACCACCACCATATATCCACCACCAATCCGAGTTCTTTGCTTATTAGGTTTGTTTTCGGGATCCATCTAGATTCCGATTCGTGTTTCCTTGCCGGAGTAGGTTTCGGAAAAAAAAAAAAAAGTCGGGTAGCCACGCTCCGTTTAGGCCCAAAATTTTTTGAAAACGCATTTTTCGAAAAAATTTCTGGCTATCCTATTTTTAGGTGTTTTTGAGTGTTTTGAGACAGGTGCCATTATAGGAAGT
>NW_021174968.1:0-1791 GCF_002162155.2 Triticum dicoccoides
TTTTTTTTTCATTCTCCCGGAGTACCTCAGTAATTTTGGTGGTGTTTCTCGTCATCATTTGAAGACCGAAGAAATTTTTTTCCTCTAAATCTTGTCCGTTCTTCCGAAGATTAATGTCGCTAGCTTGATGCTATCCGCTCAAATTGTTTTTCAGTCATGCAAATTCTTTTCATCCATCCGGAGCATTTCAGCAGTTGCTTTCTCTCTCGATTATCCGGAGGCCATCTTTTCAGAAGATTTCCTCGTTCTAAGGTTTCAGATTCATTCTCCAGTTATTCTATATCTGTGCCCTTTCGTTCGTCTCAATATTCTTCCGGTGCTTCGTTCAAGTGCTCTTTAATCAGCTCATGATCTCTTTGTTCTTTTGCATCTGAATCCTCTCTAGCATATGGGTTCTTCTAATTCTTCCCGGTGATTCATTCTCTCTCGTCATTCGATTTTCGAATTCTTACGGTGGTTCGTTCAAGATCCTTTTCCTTGATTGTCATTTTAATCCATTCGTTCTTGCGAATCCTACCGGTGATTCATGAAGACTTTCTCAAGTGTGAGATATGTCACTTCTCAATCCTTTTTCAAGAAGAATAAGTAATATGCAAAAATCCATTGCTAGTCATCAATTTAATTTGATGAAGGATAAGCATACAATAAATCTTATTCTTATTTCATCCAAGTGAGTAATTCCATCCTTCGGAGTTTGTTCTTGATGAATAAATTCTAGTGCCAAGTGTTTCATCTTTTCTTTTCCGGAGTTCAAATTTCCTCGGCCTTCTCGTCGGAACCTCCATCTAAATCATCGCAAGGCTCATCTTATTCTTTCATCCTTCATTCTATCTTATCATCCTTTTGTTACCGGAGTCGTTTCATAGTCTATCTGTTTCCGTCAGCTTTCGATTCTCGTCATTCTCCTCGTTCATCTCTTCTTCTCGAGTGCTCTCGATTCTTTGCTTCTTCTCTTGAGTTCTTGTTTCACCTCATCCTTTTTCCCTCCGTCTCGGTCCTAAGATCTCGGGACGAGATCTCTTGTTAGTGGAGGAGTGTTGTAACGCCCCGGATTCGTTGCGCCAGGTGTCCTTCAGTTATTCGCCGTCGTTGCCATGTCATTTGCATGCGTGTTGCATTTTATCATGTCATCATGTGCATTTCATTTTGCATACATGTTCGTTTCATGCATCCGAGCTTTTTCCCGTTGTCCGTTTTGGCAATCCGACACTCCTATGTCATCCGGCGGTCCCTTTTGACCTCTTCTCTTGTGCGGGTGTTAAACATTCTCGGAATGGACCGAGGTTTGCCAAGCGGCCTTGGTATAGCACCGGTAGACTGCCTGTCAAGTTTCATGCCATTTGGAGGTCGTTTGATACTCCAACGGTTAACCGGGTAACTGTAAAGCCTTCTTTGGTTGCAGCCCAACACCCCTTCCAAAGTGGCCCAAAACCCAGCAAACTTCCCTCCATGCTCTCGGTCGTTCGATCACGATCGTGTGGGCGAAAACCACTCCTCATTTGGACTCTCCTAGCTCCCTCTACCTATATAAAGGCCCTCCCCTTCCATTTTCGCGGACGAAACCCTAGCCCCGCTCCCCTCGCGCGCCGGACATGTCCAACCCCGCCGGACATGTCCAGCTTCCACGTCGCCCGAGCCAATCACGGCGCGCCACGTCACCCCGCCGCCGCCGCCAGCCAACCAGCCACCGCCACGTCACCGCGTCCGTCCGCAGCGCCTCCCGCGGCCCGCCGGGGCCCGGGCAGGGCCCGCCCGGCCCGATCCGCTCGCGCCGCCGCCCGCGCTGGCCGG
>NW_021174969.1:0-1903 GCF_002162155.2 Triticum dicoccoides
CCAGGTAGCGGGCTCGCACGCTCAAATCTGAGATCGTGATCAATCTGTCAGTCTTTCTCACCATGTTCTACATCGTCAGTGTCATCAGCCATGGCGCCCAAGAAAATGCCCGGCATGACAGCTCGTCCTTCCACTTCAAAGGCTCCCTCGCATGCAGCCGCTGATTCTATGGGAGCAGCGGCGGCATCGGGGGATGTGGATGCCGTGGCCTATGCGACAGGCACAGGCGGCGCTGTCGTCGTCTCCCCGGTGGCTGGAGTGGGAGCGGAATACGCTGGAGGAGAGCAGTTCCAACAACGTCAAAACTGATGTCTACTACGCAACCTTCTGCTTGTAGACCTTGTTGGACCTCCAAGTGTAGAGGTTTGTAGGAGAGTAGCGAATTTCTCTCAAGTGGATGACCTAAGGTTTATCAATCCATGGGAGGCGTAGGATGAAGATGGTCTCTATCAAACAACCCTGCAACCAAATAATAGAGAGTCTCTTGTGTCCCCAACACACCCAATACAATGGTAAATTGTATAGGTGCACTAGTTCGGCGAAGATATGGTGATACCACTAGTAGAAAATAGGGCATACGTTCGGGCCTAATAAGCCCATTAGTCCCGGTTCAGTCACGAACCGAGACCCATGGGGTCATTGGTTCCGGTTCGTGAGGCCAGGCGGGCTGCCGGGCCTCGTGGGGGCATTGGTCCCGGTTCGTCTGGCACCTTTGGTCCCGGTTGGTGGGACGAACCGGGACCAATGGGCCTAGCTCCTGGCCCACGACCATTTGTACCGGTCGTTGGCTTGAACCGGTACCAAAGGGTGGCCTTTAGTCCCGGTTCATGCCACGAACGGGGACCAATGAGTTGCCTATATATACCCCTCGCCCGCGAGTAGAGCACTCCAGTGCTCTGTTTTTCTGGCCGGCCGTTGGAGAGCTTTCTGGTCCTCTAGCTCACCTCCTATGCACACGAGGTGTTCGATGAAATGCCCGAGCCACACTAGTTAAGATTTCTCCTCTCGAAGCTCGACCTCCATTTTCCTCGAGATGTGTCTAGGTTTAGCGGTCTGGCACGTCCCGTCCCCGTCTTCACCGTCGTCGATCGCCCGCGCTGATCTCATCGTCGGTACCACCGTGGTGAGCCTCTTGTTCTTATCTTCTTTCTAAAGAAAAAAATTCTTACTTGTATGATTAGATAGATACTTGTCTAATTTTCTTACTTTTATTATTGCTTCTTATTATATAGTGCGATGGTTTTGTTATCCGCCCCCGTCGGCCCACGTCCTGTCTATGATTTGGATGTGGTATATATTATCTTTATAACTATTTGGTTCATTTATTGTTTATGACAATTATGCCGACCAACGTGACATAGATTTTATTTATCTAGGAGGTATGTGAACCGGAAATTCCAACCGACCCCATTGGTGAGAGGTTAAATTTAGTTGAAGAAGAAAACAATTTCTTGAAGGAAAAAATAAAAAAAATGAGGAGGAGAAGATGATATTGGACTTGCATGTTGCGGATGTCGTCGATGATCACAAGATCAAGATGGATGCAATGCGCTTGAAGATTAGAAAATATGCCATTCATACCGAGGCTTGGTATCATTATGACGTTGGATCAATTGTTACCTCGGTTGCGATTATGATCGCATTTGTTTTCGCATTGAAATGTTTTACATAGTTTCAATGTATGGTTTAATTAATTAGATGCTCTGGAGAGCTATATGTTGTTCAACAAGAACAATGTATGTGCTCTGGTTTTAATGCGATGATGAACTTCTATTAATTTGGTCACTTAATTATCTATTCATGATGTTCTGTAATGGTTTTTGGCACACTTAATTATATATATATAATGCACGCAGATGAACCGGCAATGGATGTACGGTGACAGACACACCTCCGAGTACAT
>NW_021174970.1:0-1540 GCF_002162155.2 Triticum dicoccoides
AGGCCTGCACCACCACCTCAGGTACGCGATGATGTCCATATTCCTAAACTGAAATTGAATATTCCACCATTTGAGGGTAGATATGTTCCTGATATATATCTTACTTGGGAGTTAGAAACTGAACAACGATTTACATGTTTACAATATCCTGAGGAGAGACGAGTTGCTGCTGCTGTTTGTGCTTTCACTAGTTTTGCATGTGTATGGTGGTCTGAACATTGTAGATTATATCCTATTCCAACTACTTGGGCTGCTTTGAAAACTGCTATGCGTACGCGTTGGGTTCCACCATATTATCAACGTGAATTGCTTCAAAAATTGCAGCGTTTAAGACAAGAGAAAAATTCTGTAGAAGAATATTATCAGGAATTACAAACTGGCATGATTAGATGTGGTATTGTTGAGGAGAATGAAGCTATGCTTGCACGTTTTCTGGGTGGATTAAATAAAGAGATTCAGACCATTTTAGACTATAAGGAGTATACTAATATCACTCGTTTATTCCATCTTGCTTGTAAAGCTGAACGTGAAGTGCAGGATCGACAAGCATTGGGGCGAACTAATTTTTCTACAGGCCGACCTTCATCATGGACACCACGTGCATCTTCTACTTCAACTGCACCAGCACCTCCATCCGGTGCCACCTCCAGCCGTGATACAAGAAAACAGGCACAACCACCATTATCTGCCAAGAGCGCACCTGCGGGGCCTGCACAGCGTTCTTCTTCTTCCATGGCATCAACAGGGCACACAAGTGATATTATTTGTCGTCGTTGTAAGGGAGGAGGTCATTATGCGAGGGAATGCAAATCTCCGCGTGTGATGATTGCTACCGCGGATGGTGGATATGAGTCCTCTAGTGACTATGATGAGGAGACATTGGCTCTTATTACACGTGAAGAACATGGTGGAGATGATTCTGATCATGAGACGCAATACATGGCTCCTGAAGACGCTGACAGGTATGAATGTTTAGTTGCTCAACGTGTTTTGAGTGTGCAGGTCACACAAGCTGAGCAAAATCAGAGGCACAATTTGTTCCATACCAAGGGAGTTGTGAAGGAACGTTCTGTTCGCGTCATAACAGACGGAGGGAGCTGCAACAACTTGGCTAGCATGGAGATGGTGGAGAAGCTTTCTCTCACCACAAGCCCACATCCACATCCTTACTACATCCAATGGTTCAACAACAGCGGCAAGGTTAAGGTAACACGTACTGTTCGTGTGCATTTTAGTATCTCTACATATGCTGATTATGTTGATTGTGATGTGGTACCTATGCAAGCATGTTCCTTATTACTTGGTAGACCATGGCAATTTGATAAAAATTCTGTACACCATGGTAGAAACAATCACTATACTCTTGTTCATAAGGATAAAAATATTACTTTGCTTCCTATGACTCCTGATTCCATTTTGAAAGATGATATTAATAGAGCTAATAAAGCACAACAGGAGAAGAATAAGAGTGAAAATCAGATTGTGGCAAAAGAATTTGAGCAACAAATGAAGCCTAATAATAAACCATCTAGTGTTGCTT
>NW_021174971.1:0-1040 GCF_002162155.2 Triticum dicoccoides
GTTTATCAAGTTTCCAGGCGAGGCGCCAAGGACAACAAGTCCACCCCCCTACGGTGGTGGCGGTTCACCTACACCTCCGTCACGTCAGCCGACGCCCCCCAGTCCACAACGTCCGGCGGGTGATCAGACGCCGCCCCCCAGTCCTCGTCCGGCGGGTGATCAGACGCCGCCCCCCAATCCACCTCCGGCAAAGAAGCAGAAGCAGTCCTGGATTATTAACCCGGACCCTTATGTACCTAAGACCACAAAGGTACCGGAGCCATCATTGAAGCCTCTCCCCACAAGGCCTTGGGAACGTAGTGCCGAGGAAACTGCCGCGGCCGCGGCTGCTGATCATGAGAAATGGAAGGCGGACTGCAAGAAGAAAAGAGAGCCCAAGCCCAAGCCAGTATTTTCTGATGAGCAAAAGAAGTGGGCTAAGTCATTTTTGAGCACACCGTCCCAAGCCGCGAAGAATCTGCCTGACGACTATGCACGTGAACTTCGTAGGCAGGCACTCATGTTGAAGGAGAAGAAAGAGCGGGCGGAAAACCAGGAGAACAAAGCCTTGGAGGAGGCCGAGAAAACGGAATTAGAAAGTAAAAAAAAAGCGGGAAACGAGTTGCCTAGCTCGGGGAACAAAGTAAACAATCGATTGCCCCGCTTATAGTGAAAGCCGCCGGTCCGGATGACCCCGATATCATAGCAGCTGCGGCAGCACATGGATTGACTGTAACGAGTGCCAGAGAACAAGCGGCCAACTTAGGTATTACTCTTCGTGAACTGTTAGGCCTTGATGAGGCGCCAGTGAAGGAGGTAGTAATTACATATGTGAAGAATGGGCCTCTCGTCGAGCCTGCGCAGGAAGAGGATCTACCTCCACAAATGAAAGGTCTGCTGAAATGGTACAAGGGTTACATAAAAAATAAAAACGCCAAAGAATATATTTATGCGGAAGTTAGATATGAGCATCACTTCAAACATTACTATGTACAAATTCATCTGAGTGAATTGTTCCAGCTTTTCAATCTGCGCGAGCTCGACAAATCTATCATCAGTTG
>NW_021174972.1:0-1539 GCF_002162155.2 Triticum dicoccoides
GAAGTTAAGCGTGCTTGGGCGAGAGTAGTACTAGGATGGGTGACCTCCTGGGAAGTCCTCGTGTTGCATTCCCTTTTTAATTTTTTTCGCGCCGCTTGCAAAACAAAACGCACATGTAAGTAATATATTTACCGTGTTTTATTATTTTGCACGAGTGCGGTAAGTCATAGCTGGGTGCTCACGATTCACGGGTCCAGCGTCGGCGTTGTGGCGCGGCAAGCGTGCACTGGTGCGGTTGAGAGGGAGGGGTGGAAACCGCGTTAAACTCGTCTCCGTAGTTGAGAGGGAGCGGCCAAAGCAATGTACAATCGTCTTTGTAGTGGAGCTGGGAGGGGCAAGGATAAGGGACGAAGACCGGGGTAACATGTCGGATGCGATCATACCAGCACTAAAGCACCGGATCCCATCAGAACTCCGAAGTTAAGCGTGCTTGGGCGAGAGTAGTACTAGGATGGGTGACCTCTTGGGAAGTCCTCGTGTTGCATTCCCTTTTTAATTTTTTTCGCGCCGCTTGCAAAACAAGACGCACGTGTAAGTAATATATTTACCGTGTTTTATTATTTTGCACGAGTGCGGTAAGTCATAGCTGGGTGCTCACGATTCACGGGTCCAGCGTCGGCGTTGTGGCGCGGCAAGCGTGCACTGGTGCGGTTGAGAGGGAGGGGTGGAAACCGCGTTAAACTCGTCTCCGTAGTTGAGAGGGAGCGGCCAAAGCAATGTACAATCGTCTTTGTAGTGGAGCTGGGAGGGGCAAGGATAAGGAACGAAGACCGGGGTAACATGTCGGATGCGATCATACCAGCACTAAAGCACCGGATCCCATCAGAACTTCGAAGTTAAGCGTGCTTGGGCGAGAGTAGTACTAGGATGGGTGACCTCCTGGGAAGTCCTCGTGTTGCATTTCCTTTTTAATTTTTTTCGCGCCGCTTGCAAAACAAAACGCACGTGTAAGTAATATATTTACCGTGTTTTATTATTTTGCACGAGTGCGGTAAGTCATAGCTGGGTGCTCACGATTCACGGGTCCAGCGTCGGCGTTGTGGCGCGGCAAGCGTGCACTGGTGCGGTTGAGAGGGAGGGGTGGAAACCGCGTTAAACTCGTCTCCGTAGTTGAGAGGGAGCGGCCAAAGCAACATACAATCGTCTTTGTAGTGGAGCTGGGAGGGGCAAGGATAAGGGACGAAGACCGGGGTAACATGTCGGATGCGATCATACCAGCACTAAAGCACCGAATCCCATCAGAACTCCGAAGTTAAGCGTGCTTGGGCGAGAGTAGTACTAGGATGGGTGACCTCCTGGGAAGTCCTCGTGTTGCATTCCCTTTTTAATTTTTTTCGCGCCGCTTGCAAAACAAAACGCACGTGTAAGTAATATATTTACCGTGTTTTATTATTTTGCACGAGTGCGGTAAGTCATAGCTGGGTGCTCACGATTCACGGGTCCAGCGTCGGCGTTGTGGCGCGGCAAGCGTGCACTGGTGCGGTTGAGAGGGAGGGGTGGAAACCGCGTTAAACTCGTCTCCGTAGTTGAGAGGGAGCG
>NW_021174973.1:0-1481 GCF_002162155.2 Triticum dicoccoides
TCTTCATGCGCTTGACACCAATGTGACCAAGGCGGCAGTGCCACAAGTATGTGGGACTATCGTTATCAACTTTAAATCTTTTGGCATCTACACTATGAACATGTGTAATATTACGCTCGAGATTCATTAAGAATAAACCATTGACCATCGGAGCATGACCATAAAACATATCTCTCATATAAATCGAACAACCATTATTCTCAGACTTAAATGAGTAGCCATCTCGTATTAAACGAGATCCTGATACAATGTTCATGCTCAAACTTGGCACTAAATAACAATTATTAAGGTTCAAAACTAATCCCGTAGGTAAATGTAGAGGCAGCGTGCCGACGGCGATCACATCGACTCTGGAACCATTCCCGACGCGCATCGTCACCTCGTCCTTTGCCAGTCTCCGTTTATTCCGCAGCTCCTGCTGTGAGTTACAAATATGAGCAACAGCACCGGTATCAAATACCCAGGAGTTACTATGATTACTGGTAAGGTACACATCAATCACATGTATATCAAATATACCTTTGGTGTTGCCGACCTTCTTATCCGCTAAGTATTTGGGGCAGTTCCGCTTCCAGTGACCCTTCCCCTTGCAATAAAAGCACTCAGTCTCAGGCTTGGGTCCATTCTTTGACTTCTTCCCGGTAACTAGCTTACCAGGCGCGGCAACATCTTTGCCGTCCTTCTTGAAGTTCTTCTTACCCTTGCCCTTCTTGAACTTAGTGGTCTTATTGATCATCAACACTTGATGTTCTTTCTTGATTTCAGCCTCTGCTGACTTCAGCATTGAGAACACTTCAGGAATGGTCTTTTCCATTCCCTGCATGTTGTAGTTCATCACAAAGCTCTTGTAGCTTGGTGGGAGCGACTGGAGGATTCTGTCAATGACCGCCTCATCTGGGAGGTTAATGTTCAGCTGGGTCATACGGTTGTGCAACCCAGACATCTTCAGGATGTGCTCACTGACAGAACTGTTTTCCTCCATCTTACAACTGTAGAACTTGTCAGAGACATCATATCTCTCGACCCGGGCATGAGCTTGGATAACTAGTTTCAGCTCTTCGAACATCTCATATGCTCCGTGATGCTCAAAACGCTTTTGGAGCCCCGGTTCTAAGCTGTAAAGCATGCCGCACTGAACGAGGGAGTAATCATCAGCGCGAGACTGCCAAGCATTCATAATGTCTTGGTTCTCTGGGACGGGAGCGTCACCTAGCGGTCCTTCTAGGACATATTGTTTCCTGGCAGCTATGAGGATGATCCTCAGGTTCCGGACCCAGTCCGTATAGTTGCTGCCATCATCTTTCAGCTTGGTTTTCTCTAGGAACGCGTTGAAGTTCATGTTGACATTAGCGTTGGCCATTGATCTACAAGACATATTTGCAAAGGTTTTAGACTAAGTTCATGATAATAAAGTTCTAATCAAATTATGAACTCCCACTTAGATTAGACATCCCTTTAGTCATCTAAGTGTTACACGATCC
>NW_021174974.1:0-7150 GCF_002162155.2 Triticum dicoccoides
CTCCTCCAGCCTCCACGGGCTCCTGTTCATCCAGCCTCCACCGCGCGCTACTCCACCGGCTACTGTTCAACCACCCCTCCACGGGCAACCCTCCACCGTCTACTGTTCATCCAGCCCTCCACACCACGGGGTCCTGTTCAACCACTCCTCCACGGCCACCCCTCCATCGTCTACTGTTCATCCAGCCCTCCACACCACGGGTTCATGTTCATCCAACCCCCCCCCGCAACACTCACTGTTCATCCCAGAGGCAGCATCGATCGGCTTCAGTTAGCAGCAGTAGCGAAGGAATCGCTCCATTGGGTTCAGTTAACAGCCATCGATCGATCGCTCGGGTTCAGTAACGCGTAGCCTGCAGTGCAATCGCTCGGGTTCAGTTAGAGCCCAACGCCTCGTTCGGGTTCAGTTAGAGCCTACGCATCGCACACACGCGCGTATGTACGAGAGAAACGCGCATCGCTCCGCCCCCGACCTCCCACCGTAACCGGCAACTCCCTGAAATTTTCCTCCCACTCGCTTCTACCACGGTTTTTTTCTGTCATGGAAGGCCCAAAGAATGTCATGCAGCTGCATCTCCGGCCCGCCCAGGATGAAAAGCCCATTTTCTGTCATGATTTTTTGTCATAGAAGTAGGAGCCCACCACATATATGATGATACCGGGTTTTGTCACAATTATCGTCATAGAAGTGTCATATGTATGACAGAAAAGAAATTCGTTCGGCCCAAAATGTCACGGATGTGTCTTTTTTTTGTAGTGGACTCTCCTTTGCGTGGAAGACAAGCTTGGTGATCCGGATATTATATTTCCTTCTTTGTAACCGAATCCATGTAAACCCTAGCCCCCTCCGGTGTCTATATAAACCGGAGGGTTTAGTCCTAGAGGGACGATCACAATCATAATCATCATAGGCTTGCTTCTAGGGTTTAGCCTCTACGATCTCATGGTAGATCAACTCTTGTAATACCCATATCATCAATATCAACCAAGCAGGAAGTAGGGTTTTACCTCCATCAAGATGGCCCGAACCTGGGTAAACATTGTGTCCCTTGCCTCCTGTTACCATTAGCCTAAGTCGCACAGATCGGGACCCCCTACCCGAGATCTGCCGGTTTTGACACCGACATTGGTGCTTTCATTGAGTGTTCCTCTGTGTCATCGCTGCAAGGCTTGATGGCTCCATCAACCAACAACAACATGGTCCAGGATGAGACTTTTCTCCCCGGACAGATCTTCATGTTTGGCGGCTTCGCACTGCGGGCCAATTCGCTTGGCCATCTGGAGCAGATCGACAGCTACGCCCTTGGCCGTCAGGTCAGGTTCGGAAACTTGAACTACGCGGCCAATATCCGCGGAGACTTGATCTTCAACGGATTTGGGCCTGCGCCCGGAGAGCTGGACAGTCACGACGAGCACGGCTTAGACCTGCTGTCGGACAATGCCCGTGGTATCACCCCTACAGGAGCCACAGACCTAAATCCGGAGAAGATTGCGTCGCCCAAGGACGGGTGGATGGACCCCGCCCC
Organism: Triticum dicoccoides; assembly: GCF_002162155.2. Lineage (NCBI taxonomy): Eukaryota > Viridiplantae > Streptophyta > Magnoliopsida > Poales > Poaceae > Triticum > Triticum dicoccoides. The sequence continues at coordinate 1,526 of NW_021174974.1, forward strand.
AGGGGCCGCACACTCATCGGCGGTAGAGCCGAACACGGGCTTCACCCCCAAGGAGGCCTGTGACATCGGACCCCTGGACTCATATCCGGGTGTAGGTTCCAGTCCACGCACTCCCGAGCCCGCCGAATTTGGTTGGGCTCTGATAATGGAGTTTACCGCTGCGGATATCTTCCAGTACTCGCCCTTTGGCGACATGCTGAACTCATTAAAGTCTCTCTCTTTGTCAGGAGACTCTCGGCTGAACTATGTCCGGCTCAGGGGGGAAGAAGAAGACGAGGAAATCCGTGGCCCACCCACCACCCACTTCGTATCCACTGTCGATGATGTATCAGACATGCTTGACTTCGACTCCGATGATACCGATGGTATGGACGTCGGCACAGGAGATGATTCAGGACCAAGAGGGCACTGGACTGCCACCTCGTCATATGACATTTACATGGTGGATACGCCTAAAGAAGACGACGGCCACAAACCGGAGGATAAAACCCCCGGACAAAAGCCAAAATGACGGCACATACGCCGCTCCAAGTCCAGCAACAGTAAAAATTGCAATAACAGCGCTAGAAAGATCGACACCCCAGTCAACTCCGAAGGCAACAACGACCATATGGACCCAGCAAAGGAGCAGGATGAGCCAGGTCACACCGAACATAGCACGGAGCAGACGCCCGATCACAATTATCCCGAGGGACGAATTCATCAAACCGCCCTGGGACAAGAGCACAGTCCGGATGACGATGCAATCATCATCCCAGAAACACGCTTGGAACGAGATAACCTCCACAGAAGGCTTATGGCTACTGTGAGAAGTCTAAAAAAGCAGAAGCAAAGGCTTAAGGCCGCACAGGAAACGCTCAATCGTAGATGGAATAAAGTGCTAGACACTAAAGAAAAGTACGGCGACGATCGCCACACAAAGAGCTACCCAAAACGCAAGCTACTGCCAGAATTCGACGATGAGGCCGTTCCGCCAAAAAACAATACGGCCTGCAGGCCGGACAAAACCACTACGCAACCGCAATAGAGCAGCTACCGATGCTGCACATGATTTATGCGAGCTCCTGGATAAAAACGCCGGCGCGGCTAGGTCCATCTATGAATCTAAAGGACATACCCCAGCGTAGGACTATGGTCACCAAAACGATCATATCGATCGGATACCAGTTTGGAATCAGCACCGGACACAACAACAGCCTACGGCATGCCACAACCCGTCCAGATATAGAGGGGCTGCTCACCCCCCTGTGCTTCACCGAAGAGGTGCTGGACCATGAATTTCCACAGGGTTTTAAACCTGTGAACATAGAGGCATACGACGGAACGACAGACCCAGGGGTCTGGATCGAGAATTTTATCCTGCATATCCACATGGCTCGTGGGGACAACCTCCACGCCATCAAATACCTTCCCCTCAAGTTGAAGGGACCAGCACGACACTGGTTGAAAAGCCTCCCCGAAAATTCAATTGGAAGTTGGGAGGAACTCGAGGATGCTTTCAAGGCCAATTTTCAAGGGACCTATGTCCGTCCTCCGGATGTGGACAATTTAAGTCACATAATTCAACAGCCAGGAGAGTCCACCTGCAAGCTTTGGAATAGATTCCTCACTAAGAAGAACCAAATTTTCGATTGTCTCGATGCCGAAGACATAGCGGACTTCAAACACAGCATCCGGGACGAGTGGCTCGCAAAATACCTCGGCCAAGAAAAGCCGAGGACAATGGCAGCCTTAAGAAGCCTTATGACCCGTTTTTTGCGCAGGGGAAGATAGCTGGTTGGCCCGTAAAGGCACGAGCGACCCAAGTATATCCGAAATTACGGATGGCAACGGGAAGCCACGGCGCAATAAAAACAAACGTCAAAACAAGGAAGAGAGTCCAGGTAACACAACGGTCAACACCGGATTCAGGGGCTATCGACCCGGTCAACAAAATAAGCCATTTAAAGGCAGCAAAGAGAGACCTGATAACCCACAAGTATAGGGGATCGCAACAGCTTCCAAGGGTAGAGTATTCAACCCAAATTTATTGATTTGACACAAGGGGAGCCAAAGAATATTCTTGAGTATTAGCAGTTGAGTTGTCAATTCAACCACACCTGGATAACTTAGTATCTGCAGTAAAGTGTTTAGTAGCAAAAGTGGTATGATAGTAATGGTAACGGTAGCAAAAGTAAAGATAAATGTTTTTGGGTTTTGTAGTAGTTGTAACAGTAGCAACGGAAAAGTAAATAAGCGAAGAACAATATATGAAAAGCTCGTAGGCAATGGATCAGTGATGGATAATTATGTCGGATGTGATTCCTCATGCAATAGTTATAACATAGGGTGATATAGAACTAGCTCCAATTCATCAATGTAATGTAGGCACGTATTCCACAAATAGTCATACGTGCTTATGGAAAAGAACTTGCATGACATCTTTTGTCCTACCCTCCCGTGTTCAGCGGGGTCCTAGCGGAAACTAAGGGATATTAAGGCCTCCTTTTAATAGAGAACCGGAACAAAGCATTAGCACAAAGTGAATACATAAACTCCTCAAACTACGGTCATCACCGAGAAGTATCCCGATTATTGTCACTTCGGGGTTGTCGGATCATAACACATAATAGGTGACTATAGACTTGCAAGATAGGATCAAGAACACACATATATTCATGAAAACATAATAGGTTCAGATCTGAAATCATGGCACTCGGGCCCTAGTGACAAGCATTAAGCATAGCAAAGTCATAGCAACATCAATCTCAGAAAATAGTGGATACTAGGGATCAAACCCTAACAAAACTAACTTGATTACATGGTAAATCTCATCCAACCCATCACCGTCCAGCAAGCCTACGATGGAATTACTCACGCACGGCAGTGAGCATCATGAAATTGGTGATGGAGGATGGTTGATGATGACGAAGGCGACGAATCCCCCTCTCCGGGGCCCCGAACGGACTCCAGATCAGCCCTCCCGAGAGAGATTACGGCTTGGCGGCTGCTCCGTGTCATAAAACGCGATGAAACTTTCTCCTTGATTTTTTTCTCCCCGAACGTGAATATATGGAGTTGGAGTTGAGGTCGGTGGAGGTCCAGGGGGCCCACGAGATAGGATGCCGCGCCCTAGGGGGGCGCCCCCCTGTCTCGTGGACAGGCTGTGGGCCCCCTGGCATTGATTCTTTCGCCGAAAATTCTTATTAATTCCAAAAAGTGCCTCCGTGGATTTCTAGGACATTTCAAGAACTTTTCGTTTCTACACATAAAATAACATCATGGTAGTTCTGCTGAAAACAACGTCAGTCCGGGTTAGTTTCATTCAAATCATGCAAGTTAGAGACCAAAACAAGGGCAAACGTGTTTGGAAAAGTAGATACGTTGGATACGTATCAACTCCCCCAAGCTTAAACCTTTGCTTGTCCTCAAGCAATTCAGTTGATAAACTGAAAGTGATAAAGAAAAACTTTTACAAACTCTGTTTGCTCTTGTTGTTGTAACATGAAAAGCCAGCATTCAAGTTTCAGCAAAAATTATGAACTAACCATACTCACAATAACACATAGGTCTCACAAATACTCATATCAATAGCATAATCAGCTAGCGAGTCATAATAATAAAACTCGGATGACAACACTTTCTCAAAATAATCATAACATGATATAACAAAATGGTATCTCGCTAGCCCTTTCTGAGACCGCAAAACATAAATGCAGAGCACCTTTAAAGATCAATGACTGACTAAACATTGTAATTCATGGTAAAAGAGATCCAGTCAAGTCATACCCAATATAAACCAATAATAATGAATGCAAATGACAGTGTGCTCTCCAGCGGGTGCTTTTAATAAGAAGGGTGATGACTCAACATAAAAGTAAATAGATAGGCCCTTCGCAGAGGGAAGTAGGGATCTGTAGAGGTGCCAGAGCTCGGTTTTAAAATAGAGATTGAATAACATTTTGAGCGGTATACTTCCACTGTCAATGCAACAACTATGAGATGGCTGTATCTTCCATACTACATGCATTATAGGCAGTTCCCAAACAGAATGGTAAGGGTTTATACTCCCCCAACCACCAACAAGCATCAATCCATGGCTTGCTCGAAACAATGAGTGCCTCCAACATACAACAGCCCTGGGGGAGTTTTGTTTAATTATTTTGATTTGCTTTGATCTTTTTGGATCATGGGACTGGGCATCCCGGTTATCGGCCCTTTCTCGTGAATGAGGAGCGGAGTCCACTCCTCTTGAGAATAACCCACCTAGCATGGAACATATAGGCAGCCCTAGTTGTAACATGAGCTGCTCGAGCATACAAAACAGAATTTCATTTGAAGGTTTGGAGTTTGGCACATACAAATTTACTTGGAACGGCAGGTAAATACCGCATATAGGTAGGTATAGTGGAGTCATATGGAACAACTTTGGGGTTTAAGGAGTTTGGATGCACAAGCAGTATTCCCGCTTTGTACAGGTGAAGGCTAAAAAAAGACTGGGAAGCGACCAACTGAGAGAGCGACAACAGTCATAAACATGCATTAAAATTAATTCACACCGAGTACAAGCATGAGTAGGATATAATCCACCATGAACATAAATATCATGAAGGCTATGTTGATTTGATTCAACTACATGCGTGAACATGTGCCAAGTCGAGTCACTCAATTCATTCAAAGGAGGATACCATCCCATCATATCACATCATAATCATTCTAGTAGCATGTTGGCACGCAAGGTAAACCATTATAACTCATAGCTAATCAAGCATGGCACAAGCAACTATAATCTCTAAATGTCATTGCAAATATGTTTACTTCACAATAGCTAACTCAGGAACGATGAATCATCATATTTACAAAAACAAGAGAGGTCGAGTTCATACCGGCTTTTCTCATCCCAATAAGTCCATCATATATCGTCATTATTGCCTTTCACTTGCATGATCGAACTATGTGTATAATAATAAGAGTGCACGTGCATTGGACTAAGCTGGAATCTGCAAGCATTCAACTCAAGAGAGAAGACAAGGTAATATGGGCTCTGAATTAAATAAACAATCATGCATATAAGTGTCAGGACCCCGACTCGATGTCACATCGATCTAGCCGGTAACACCTCATATCACTTTGCGGCCTCACGCACGGTATCCCCACGGGTGTCGCCTTACCTTTGCCCGGGACCGTTTGCGCCCTTTGGCTCACGTATATGATAGTGTCGCTAGCATCCATATGATAAGGAGCCCGGGCTGACATGACTAGTCGTAAACCCAAAGTGGCACAGACTTACAGGGACAGGCATCCATGACCCAGCTTCGAACGTGTCGGTCATTAGCAAGTGGGTCCGGGCTGTAGCACTGGGCTAGCAGGACTCCGGTAAACCGGGCTGTAGCGGGCTAACAGGACTCCGGTACTCAAAGCGTGACATTTCCCCGAAGGGACAGACACAGGAACGAAGAAGGACACATGCCGGCCAGCCTAAGTGTTCCAGAGCAGTAGCAAGCTACCATGGCTCAGCGGTAACACTAGGAGACATTTCCCGGTAAGAGAGGCTACTAAAGATAAACAACTAGATAGTCAGATCCCACACATACCAAGCATTTCAATCATACACACAATATGCTCGATATGTGCAAATACAACGAA
>NW_021174975.1:0-2127 GCF_002162155.2 Triticum dicoccoides
AAGGACACATGCCGGCCAGCCTAAGTGTTCCAGAGCAGTAGCAAGCTACCATGGCTCAGCGGTAACACTAGGAGACATTTCCCGGTAAGAGAGGCTACTAAAGATAAACAACTAGATAGTCAGATCCCACACATACCAAGCATTTCAATCATACACACAATATGCTCGATATGTGCAAATACAACGAAGCATCACAACATGACTCTATGACACAAGTACTTTATTTAAGGCTCAGGGAGCCATACATAACATACACAAAGGTACGGGTCTCACGACCCAGCATTCAAGTCATACAGTCATACAAACCAGCAGCGGAAGTAACTTGTCTGAGTACAGACAACTAGTAAAATAAAAGAGGCTTGGAAAGCCTAACTATACTACGTGGTCCTTCACAAGCTCAGGGTCACCACCTGGGCCTTTAGCCTACTCGTTGATGTCAATGTCTACATAGAACCCATCAGAAGGGGTTGCAGCGTCTTCTGTAAAATGTAAATTATAGCAACATGAGTACAAAGGTACTCAGCAAGACTTACATCAGATCCTACATACATGCATATTCTCAAGAAGGGTTGGTGGAGTTATTGCAGCAAGCCAGCTTTGACTCTTGGCTAGACTATCCTACGATACTCCAACCTGAAATGGTTTTGCGCACACGAGTCCACTACTCACCACTTCAATACACTACCGAGGATCCGCCTCCGTCTTCCTACGGAAGAGCAATCCTCGGCACTCACACCTATCTTGAGGCTTTTAGTAGTTTCCATTTACTTGTCTATGAACTGTATAGGCAACCAAGTAGTCCTTTACCGCGGACGCGGCTATTCGAATAGATCATGTTAACCCTGCAGGGGTGTACTTCTTCATACATGTTTCCACCACTTAGCGTCTGCACACGACATGTGCTCGGCAGACTTCAAGCGAAAGCCGACGTGGGTGTAGACCACGACCTACCTAAACACTTAAGCCTCTAGTCTAGGTTTATCGCCTATCCAGGTTCCATCCGCAGGGAGTCCGGCCGAGGTTTCCCATACGGCCCCGAACGATGTGAACAGGGTTCCCGAGATACCTAACGGGTATTCGGTACACCCGGCCACGTACCTACCGTATCACAGCCCACCCCTACGGTCAGCGCTGTCCACGGCCTCCAGTAGGCTACAAACACCAGAAACTACTTGCAACTCCTGGACAGAGAGCTAGGGTGAATAAGAAGTCGAGTGGGGTCATATTTCAGGGCCCAATGCATGGTAGTAGCTATATCTTAAATCACACATACAGATCTCAGTGCTTAAGGTCAGCTTCAATGAAACAACCCACCATGTACTCCTACATGCCTCTCATCGATACCTTTACCAAATCGTGTTCACCACACCACTCTCATTACCGACATAATCATTTCACTCTAGCCCACCACCCAGATGAACCAGACCTGACACGACTCTAAGCATAGCAGGCATAGCAAGGTAGGAACAACACATACATATGGCTCAATCAACTCCTACACATGCTAGTGGGTTTCATCTAGTTACTGTGGCAATGACAGGTCATGCAGAGGAAATGGGTTCAACTACCGTAGCACACAGCAGTTTGAAACGCGTTGTCTTAATGCAGTAAAAGAGAGCAGGAGCGAGATCATGGGATTGTATCGATATGATCAAATGGTTGGTTGCTTGCCTGATGGTTCGATGCACTGATACGGTTCTTCGTTAGGTAATCACGGTACTCCTCGGAGGCAGAACCTGTCGCAAAGGACACCGATACACAACCATCACCAAACAATGTGCAACAATATGATGCATGCATGAAACATGGCAATATGAGTGTGTTGGGCTAATGCAACTAAAACCAGAAGGGTTTGAACCAATTTGAATCAAAGATTCAAATTTCAAACTCAAACATGGCCTTTTAAAGTGCTTTTCCTTGTTCTGCTTTAAACATCAATTTAACTTGTTTGATCATGCATGAAAATAGTACAGATGGATAGATTGGATTTTTCTGATCATTTTACATATATAATTTGTCTGATTTGGAGTTACAGAATAAAAGTTATGAATTTTTGAAGTTTAAATAATATTCTGGAATTTCCTGATTTAAATTAAATCCAGAAATATATATATTGCGCCAGCATGA
>NW_021174976.1:0-5725 GCF_002162155.2 Triticum dicoccoides
CCTCCCCACCCCCTGCTCGGCCTCGCGCTAACGCATGCAGTGTGTACAAGAACAATACAAAAAATATATAGACAACTAAAAAAATTTGGGGGGGGGGACACCCCCCAACCCCCCCACCATGTACCTTAACGTACAAACAAATAAAAAACCAACTACAAAACGCAACTATAGGCAAAAAGTAATGCGTTTTTTGTTCTGACAAAAAAAAGCTGTTCGGTGTCATAAAGCAATGCAGTTTCGGCATGCACACAAGTGCAGCACTTTGCTTGAATGCCAAAAAATAAATGCAGTTCTCTTATATTGGACAAAGAAGTTCGGCATCAAATGCGATACAGTTCATCAAACACGTATCATACATATAAGCGTGACAAAATGCCAGTTCGCATAGACCGTGGTCATCAACAAAAAATAAAATTATACACTTATATATATTGTATCAGTTATTGATATAAAATACACATACATATACAAATTCATCCACATGCGCTGCCGCGTAAACGAACAAGAAGAAACACAACGACAAAAAAAAGTCTTTTTCATACATAGTCAGCACACACAAACACAACATCAAAACCTAGCTATTGTCCACGCACAGCCTTTTGCACCCAGTAGAAAAACAGTGCCCAAATGACTGTTACTGCGTCCGCGATTGCGACAGGGAAGTGAGCCCGAGGTCCGCAATCAGTTCACGTAACTCAAGAGGCATGTCTTCATAACACAACATGTTCAAAGGATTGAACAGCAGCTGGAACATGTACTCCGCCTTCCAATCTTCAGTAGCAGGCTGAAAAAAAGAAAACAAATGCAAACAAGTGATTATAAAAAAAGGTTGTCATAAAGAACAAAAAAGTAAAAAGAAAACAGAGAAGCTGTTACGTCAGATTTCAAAATTTTCTCAACTAGACGTTGGCCATCATACAACTGCGCCATCCTCAGAACATAGATTCCACACTCATTTTCTCCCTGCGCTGGCACGACCGGGTAAGATGGCTTCTCTGCCAATTTAACCCAGTCAGGAAGGTTCCTCGATTTATACATTTTTTCACCATAAATCGCCTTCAGTAGCTGAGTCATCCTCCTCATCTAGAAAAAAAAAGAAGCACAAGGTAAGAATAACAAACATCACGGATCAAAAAGTTGATATTCAAACGAACCCAAAAAAAGTTGTTCTCAAACATCTAAACAATCCCTCTTTTAAGTGCACGTGAGAAAAATGCAGTTCTATCGCGCATATGTTGAAGTTCACTACATAAACAATTGCAGTTTATAAAAAAATACAGTGGGAGAAACACAAAGAAAGCTTTACGGTTGGCAAAGAAAAAATAACATACCACTTCAGTGCAATCTGCGTGGTAGTCAGTCCTGCGCCACCTTGTCGTGACATCAGGATGGCCAGTGTACTTCCTACTGTCATGGATATCAAGGGTCTGGCGATGCTGGTTCATCGTGTATAAGGAATAATGACCATCCTTGAATCGCGGCATCATAATCTGTTCGCATAAAAAAAATGAAATCAAAAGTTCTTTCGACACGTACCACCAGGACCACTGTTCCAAAAATAACTATAAAAAGAAATGCAACAAACCAGGAAAAATAAATGACAAAAAACAATGAATTTACCAGTTTTGCATCCAACAGGTTTGCCGTCGTTCACAAAAAATTTGAACTGATTAACTGCATCTTCTAAAACAAAAGAGCTATGCACAACTGGCAACACAGGATTTCCGTCATTATCTCTCGCCACAGAGGTTTCCATTTGAAGAACGTACTGTACACAAAAAAGAAAAAAAAGGACATTAAAAAAAAGAATAAACAATGCAAGCAGGCATGGACATGAAAAAGCCAGTGCAGTAGGAAAGAATGACAGCAAACGTTTACCGTGAAAAATTAAGGTGAAAGTAGCAAACGTTCACCGGATTGATAAGCTAAACCCAATTCAGGGTCTTGCTTCCAGTACTTGATAACAAAATCCATGATATACAAATCCATTAAAGCTCCTTTGCCAAATGTATCGTAGATATAGTCGAAATTGTAAGTATCGACATCATCACCAAAAGGACCATGCACCATAAAGAACGCATTCCTGCAGTAAACATACACAGATGGGATCAATAAAATTAGAACTAAAATCAAAACACACAAAAAGCATGAAAGGGCACACGCATCACATAAAAAACTTACTCGTGGTGTTTGGTTACAAAATCTTTGCTGAGAACAAGATCCTTTATTTTAATCGCCTCATCCATATATCTGAACCTCGGAGGCTTCAATTTCTCTATAGAGCATCTCAACTTAAAAGCCCTCTCACCTGCCCTCTTGTTCGAAAATACTTCAACCTCATCCAAATGAGGACGATTAATTGCTGCACTCCTAGTCCTAGTTACACGTGCACACGGTGTAACAAAATCATCATCATCAACATCATATACATCATGTGGAGAGCTAGGTCGAGAGACACTTCCACCATCAGGTCCAGACGCCACATTTGTGTTCAAACCAGAATTATCTGGAGAGATTTCAATGACACAATCCTCCATAACCACATCAGAACCCTGGGACTCAAACAGTGACGTACAACCTTCATGAAGCCCCCAATCAAAACCTAAAAACATGGAGAAAAAACATGGAAGCACTCAGTACAAAACACAAGAACCTGAAAACATTTATAGAGAAAAAATAGAATGCAGCCCACTGTTGTATACATCAATGCAGCCCACATATCTACAACAATGCAGCCCACATATAAAAATAACAATGCAGCCCACATATCTACAACAATGCAGCCCACACTTGTATAAAACAATGCAGCCCACATATAAAAATAACAATGCAACCCACTTCTCTACATCAATGCAGCCCACACTTGTATAAAACAATGCAGCCCACATATAAATAACAATGCAGCCCACTTCTCTACATCAATGCAGCCCACATATAAAAATAACAATGCAGCCCACTTCTCTACAGCAATGCAACCCGCACTTGTATACAGCAATGCAGCCCACATATAAAAATAACAATGCAGCACTTGCCCATAAAGAAGCGGAACCAAGCAGTAGTAAAAAATAAAATAGACCGAGGATGAAGAAGTTCAATAAAACAACCTTTATCTGCAAAAATTAGAAGTGATGTTAAATCTGTTGGAAATATGCCCTAGAGGCAATAATAAAAGTATTATTATTATATTTCCTTGTTCATGATAATTGTCTTTTATTCATGCTATAACTGTATTATCCAGAAATCGTAATACACGTGTGAATACATAGACCACAATATGTCCCTAGTGAGCCTCTAGTTGACTAGCTCGTTGTGATCAACAGATAGTCATGGTTTCCTGGCTATGGACATTGGATGTCGTTGATAACGGGATCACATCATTAGGAGAATGATGTGATGGACAAGACCCAATCCTAAGCTTAGCACAAAGATCGTGTAGTTCGTTTGCTAGAGCTTTGCCAATGTCAAGTATCTCTTCCTTTGACCATGAGATCGTGTAACTCCTGGATACCGTAGGAGTGCCTTGGGTGTATCAAACGTCACAACGTAACTGGGTGACTATAAAGGTACACTACAGGTATCTCCGAAAGTATCTATTGTTTTATGCGGATCGAGACTGGGATTTGTCACTCCGTGTAAACGGAGAGGTATCTCTGGGCCCACTCGGTAGGACATCATCATATGCGCAATGTGACCAAGGAGTTGATCACGGGATGATGTGTTACGGAACGAGTAAAGTGACTTGCCGGTAACGAGATTGAACAAGGTATTGGATACCGACGATCGAATCTCGGGCAAGTAAAATACCGCTAGACAAAGGGAATTGTATACGGGATCGATTGAGTCCTTGACATCGTGGTTCATCCGATGAGATCATCGTGGAACATGTGGGAGCCAACATGGGTATCCAGATCCCGCTGTTGGTTATTGACCAGAGAACGTCTCGGTCATGTCTGCATGGTTCCCGAACCCGTAGGGTCTACACACTTAAGGTTCGATGACGCTAGGGTTATAAAGGAAGCTTGTATGTGGTTACCGAATGTTGTTCGGAGTCCCCGATGAGATCCCGGACGTCACGAGGAGTTCCGGAATGGTCCGGAGGTAAAGATTTATATATAGGAAGTCCTGTTTCGGCCATCGGGACAAGTTTCGGGGTCATCGGTATTGTACCGGGACCACCGGAAGGGTCCCGGGGGCCCACCGGGTGGGGCCACCTGCCCCGGGGGGCCACATGGGCTGTAGGGGGTGCGCCTTGGCCTACATGGGCCAAGGGCACCAGCCCCTAGAGGCCCATGCACCAAGATAAAGGAAAAAGGGGAGAGTCCTAAAGGGGGAAGGCACCTCCGAGGTGCCTTAGGGAGGATGGACTCCTCCCCCCTCCTTAGCCGCACCCCTTTCTTGGAGTAGGGGGCAAGGCTGCGCCTCCCCCTTCTCCCCTGCCCCTATATATAGTGGAGGGGAGGGAGGGCATCCACACCTGAGCCCTTGGCGCCTCCCTCCGTCCCGTGACACCTCCTCCTCTCCCGTAGGTGCTTGGCGAAGCCCTGCAGGATTGCCACGCTCCTCCATCACCACCACGCCGTTGTGCTGCTGTTGGATGGAGTCTTCCTCAACCTCTCCCTCTCTCCTTGCTGGATCAAGGCGTGGGAGACGTCACCGGGCTGTACGTGTGTTGAACGCGGAGGTGCCGTCCGTTCGGCACTTGATCATCGGTGATCTGAATCACGACGAGTACGACTCCATCAACCCCGTTCACTTGAATGCTTCCGCTTAGCGATCTACAAGGGTATGTAGATGCACTCCCCTTTCTACTCGTTGCTGGTCTCTCCATAGATAGATCTTGGTGTTACGTAGGAAAATTTTTGAATTTCTGCTACGTTCCCCAACAGTGGCATCATGAGCTAGGTCTATTGCGTAGATTCTTTGCACGAGTAGAACACAAAGTAGTTGTGGGCGTTGATGTTGTTCAATATGCTTACCGTTACTAGTCCAATCTTGTTTCGACGGTATTGTGGGATGAAGCGGCCCGGACCGACCTTACACGTACTCTTACGTGAGACAGGTTCCACCGATTGACATGCACTTGGTGCATAAGGTGGCTAGCGGGTGCCAGTCTCTCCCACTTTAGTCGGAACGGATTCGATGAAAAGGGTCCTTATGAAGGGTAAATAGCAATTGGCATATCACGTTGTGGTCTTGCGTAGGTAAGAAACGTTCTTGCTAGGAATCCATAGCAGCCACGTAAAACATGCAAACAACAATTAGAGGACGTCTAACTTGTTTTTGCAGGGTATGCTTTGTGATGTGATATGGCCAAAAGGATGTGATGAATGATATATGTGATGTATGAGATTGATCATGTTCTTGTAATAGGATTCACGACTTGCATGTCGATGAGTATGACAACCGGCAGGAGCCATAGGAGTTGTCTTTATTTTTTGTATGACCTGCGTGTCATTGAAGAACGCCATGTAACTTACTTTACTTTATTGCTAAACGCGTTAGCCATAGAAGTAGAAGTAGTCGTTGGCGTGACAACTTCATGAAGACACGATGATGGAGATCATGATGATGGAGATCATGGTGTCATGCCGGTGACAAGATGATCATGGAGCCCCGAAGATGAAGATCAAAGGAGCTATATGATATTGGCCATATCATGTCACTACTCTATTTGATTGCATGTGATGTTTATCATGTTTATGCATCTTGTTTACTTAGGACGACG
>NW_021174977.1:0-11920 GCF_002162155.2 Triticum dicoccoides
GGCGGGGGCGCTTGGGCGATGGCGCCGAAGACGGGGTCAGGCTTGATCCCGATCCAATCGAGAGGAGGGGAACGAGAGGTAGACATGGGGGGGGGGTGGGGCGAACTTCCCAGATATTTTGGGTGCGTGGGGGGATAAGGGAGAGGGAGAGGTGGGCCGGCCAGGTGGTCTGGTGGCCCAGCTGGGCCACGGCCCAGTGGGGGGAGGGGGCTTCTTTTCTGTTTTTTTGGTTGCCCTCTCCTTTTTTTATTTTATTTACTTTTGCCTTTTCTTTTTTATTGATTTTAAATTGAAAACGAAGCCAACTTTGAACCAACGCGAACTCAACCACAGTAAATCTTGATGACATGGCACCATTAATAGGGGCTTACTGTAGCATAATTATCCGAGCATTACACTCGCTAATGGCAGTCTTCAACTGGGCATTTTCCTCTTCCAACTTGTTGACCAATGCCAGCTTCTTGTCGGCAAGTCAGTTTTCTCTCTCCACCGTGGCAAGGTCGAGGTCCTTCTCTCCAGAGCCTGCTTCATTTTGACTAAAGAAATAACATTCTTCAGACGAGCTTGGAGTTGACGGTTTTCACTCTGCACATTTGTTCGAGTGGAGTCACTCAGTTCAAAAGGCTAAAAGGGAACAATTATAAGGTGGACAGTCGACGAGTTATTACCTCCCATAGCAGCTGCATCATCCTTGGACTTCTGAAGATTCTTCTTGGCCAGCTCCAGATCAAGGTTGAGACTTATCTATTTCCTCTCCAATTCAGCAAACTGGGCCTTGAGCTCACAAGATTTCTGCAGTCAACAAATAAGACATGTCAGTCGACAGAAACAAAGGTCAATCACAACAAAAGTACAACAAAAAGTGTTCTAAGACTACTGCTGAATCAAACATTCAACAGTAGTCTCGGGGACTGCACCTAGTGGGTGCACTTGGCGTGCCCCCATTGGTCATATTTCCCACTCGGCATGGTCTGCCCAGCACGAGTAAAAGAATATTCTCACACGCCTACTGACTGCCCGTAGTCGACCGCGGTCTCGGGGACTACACCCAGTGGGTGCACTCAACGTGCCCCCACTGGTCTGGATCCCACTCGGCACAATCTATCCTGACCGAGTGGCAGAACTGAAAGAGACATTTGATAAAGACCCCCGCCAAATCAAACATTCGACGACCGTCTCAGGGATTACACCCAGTAGGTGCACTCTGCGTGCCCCCATAGATTCAAAGATACACTCGACGCGACCTGGTCGACTCAAGTGGAATAACTATTTAGAAAAATTTAAAGCACCCAGTGGGTGAATGGATATAAAGTGCAGACTCATGATAGATGCACATAAAAGGTTCCAAAATGCTCATCCACGGATAATAAAGCAGCAGTTTCTCTTCAGTCGGAAATCAACTCACCTTGACATTGGTCTGGAGAGCAGAGCTAGCATCATAGGCAGCTTTGCTGGCCTCGTGCACCACCTTCATTTGATCCATCACAATACTTGCTTGGCACATAGCTTCCTTAGCAGCACTCACCGGGTCCTCTGGGACATGATGGGTGACAAAGAGCGGAGTTGGTGGAACAGTGATCAGTGTGAACAGTTACTTTGGAATCAACAAAATAAGGTCTGAACTTATCACAAGCAAATACAACTGCTAAAAATTATTTTTCAGTGGTAGCATAATTTCTCTGGGCACTGTCTGGAGTTTTACTAGTATATTGGATAACATTTAATTTCTTATCAACTCTTTGTCCTAGGGAAACACCTACAACATAATCACTAGCATCACACATAATTTCGAAGGGTAAATTCCAATCAAGTGGCTGAGCAATAGGTGCATAAATCAAGGCTTTCTTAAGTATTTCAAATGCTTCTACACAGTCATCATCAAAGACAAAAGGAACATCTTTTTGTAAGAGATTAGTCAGAGGCCTAGAATTTTTTGAGAAGTCTTTAATGAACCTCCTATAAAAACTGGCATGACCAAGGAAACTTCTTATACCTTTGATGTCCTTAGGACACGACATCTTTTCAATAGCATCAACTTTAGCTTTATCAACTTCAATACCTCTTTCAGAAATTTTATGCCCCAAGACAATACCTTCATTAACCATAAAGTGGCACTTCTCCCAATTCAAGACAAGATTAGTTTCTTCACATCTCTGCAAGACTCGATCAAGGTTGCTTAAGCAATCATCAAAAGAAGTTCCATACACGGAGAAATAATCCATGAAAACCTCAACAATCTTTTCACAAAAGTCAGAGAATATAGCAGTCATACATCTTTGAAAGGTAGCAGATGCATTACATAAACCAAAAGGCATACGTCTATAAGCAAAGGTACCAAAAGGACAAGTAAAAGTGGTCTTATCCTGATCCTCTTTTGACACAAGTATTTGAGAGAAACTAGAATTACCATCTAGAAAGCAAAAATGTGTATGTTTGGTTAATCATTCTAGCATTTGATTAATAAAAGGTAGAGGGTAATGATCTTTTCTAGTAGCTTTATTTAATTTGCGGAAATCAATTACCATTCTATAACATGTAACAATTCTTTGTGGGATCAATTCATCCTTGTCATTAGGAACAATAGTAATACCTCCCTTCTCAGGGACACAATGGACTGGACTTACCCACTGACTATCAGCAACATGATAAATTATACCTGCCTCCAGAAGCTTTAGTATTTCATTTCTTACCACTTCTTTCATCTTAGGATTTAACCATCGTTGGTGATAAACAACTGGTTTAGAGTCTTTCTCTAGTTTAATTTTATGCTAGCACAAAGTGGGACTAATGCCCTTAAGATCATCAAGAGTATATCCAATAGTAGCATGATGCTTCTTCAGAGTTTTTAATAATTTCTCTTCTCCATGCTCTGAAAGGTTAGCACTAATAATAACAGGATATATCATCTTTTCATCAAGATAAGCATATTTAAGAGTATCAGGTAAAGGTTTAAGCTCAAACACGGGATCACCGTTGGGTGGAGGAGGATCCCCTAGGATTTCAACAGGCAAGTTGTGTTTCAAAATAGGTCCCTGTTTAAAGAATACTTCATTTATTTCCCTTCTTTCATTCATAAACATATCATTTTCATGGTCTAGCGAATATTGTTCTAAAGGATCATTAGGAGGCATGTCAATATAAGCAAGACCAATAATTTCATCTTTACTATGCAATTCTTTATCATGGGGTTGTCTACGAAATTTAGCAAAATTAAAGTCATGAGACATATCCCCTAAACCAACAGTAACAATATCCTTTTCGCAGTCTATGTTAGCATTAACAGTATTCAAGAAGGGTCTACCAAATATAATGGGACAAAACTCATATTGTGGGGAACCAAGAACAAGAAAATCAGTATGATATTTAATTTTCCCACACAAGACTTCAACATCTCTAACAATCTCAACTGGTGAAACAATATCTCTATTGGCAAGCTTAATAGTAACATCAATACCTTCTATTTCAGTGGGTGCGATATTATGCATAATTTCTTCATATAAGGAATGAGGTATTGCACTCGCACTAGCACCCATATCACATAAGCCATGATAACAATGATCTCCTATTTTTTAACAGAAACAACAGGCATGCCAACAACAGGTCTATGTTTATTTTTAGCATCGGGTCTAGCAGTTCTAGCAGCTTCATCACAGAAGTAAATAACATGCCCATCAATATTATCGACCAAGAGATCCTTAACCATAGCAATACTAGGTTCAACTTTAATTTGTTCAGGGGGTGTAGGTGTTCTAGCATTACTCTTACGAACCACATTTGAAGCTTTAGCATGATCCTTTATTCTAACAGGGAAAGGTGGTTTCTCAATATAAGCGGTAGGAACAATAGGATCAACATATAAGTAATAGTACTTTCTTCAACTTTAATAGGTTCTACTACTTTCACTTCAATGGGAGGATGCTATTTAAACCACTTCTCCTTAGGGAGATCAATATGAGTAGCAAATGATTCACAGAAAGAAGCTACTATCTCAGAGTCAAGTCCATATTTAGTGCTAAATTCACAGAAAGCATCGGTATCCATAAAAGATTTAACACAATCAAATTTAGGTGTTATACCTGACTCCTTACCTTTGTCTAGTTCCCAATCTTCGGAGTTGCGTTTAATTATGTCCAATAAATCCCATCTGAATTCGATAGTCTTCATCATAAAAGAACCAGTACAATAAGTATCGAGCATGGAGCGATTATTGAGAGAAAGCCGAGCATACATTTTTTGAATAATAATTTCTCTTGAGAGCTCATGATTGGGGCATGAATATAACATTGAATTAAGCCTCCCCCAAGCTTGAGTGATACTTTCTCCTTCGCGAGGCCAAAAATTATATATATAATTACGATCATGATGAACCAGATGCATAGGATAGAACTTCTGATGAAATTCCAATTTCAATCGGTTGTAGTTCCATTATCCAATATCATCACATAGCCTAAACCATGTCAATGCCTTTCCCTTCAAAGATAAAGGGAATACCTTCTTCTTGATGACATCCTCGGGCATACCTGCAAACTTAAATAATCATAAAACTTCATCCACATAGATTAGGTGCATATCAGGATGTAATGTTCCATCTCCTGTAAAAGGATTAGCTAGCAGTTTCTCTATCATACCCGAAGGAATTTCAAAGTAAACATTTTCAGTAGGTTCAGTAGGTTTAGGATCAACTCTTTGCTCTACTGGTTGGGGTGAGGATACCCCGAACAAGCCCCTCAAAGGATTATTTTCCATAGTAACAAGTGACAGTAAATTTCAGCACACTATATAAATGTTTCGTTACCAAATTCCACCTACCAAAGGTGCTTCACTCCCTGGCAACGGCGCCAGAAAAGAGTCTTGATGACCCACAAATATAGGGGACCTATCGTAGTCCTTTCAATAAGTAAGAGTTTCGAACCCAATGAGGAGCAGAAGGAAATGACAAGCGGTTTTCAACAAGGTATTCTCTGCAAGCATTGAAATTATTGGTAACAGATAGTTTTGTGATAAGATAGTTTGTAACGGGTAACAAGTAACAAAAGTAACAAGGTGCAACAAGGTGTCCCTATCCTTTTTGTAGCAAGCACAAGCTTGAAAAAACTCTTATATAAAGCAAAACGCTCCCGAGGACAGATGGGAATTATCGTCAAGCTAGTTTTCATCATGCTCATATGATTCACGTTCGTTACTCTAATAATTTGATATGTGGGTGGACCGGTGCTTGGGTACTGCCCTTCCTTGGACAAGCATCCCACTTATGATTAACCCCTCTCGCAAGCATCCGCAACTACGAAAGAAGAATTAAGGTAAACCTAACCATAGCATGAAACATATGGATCCAAATCAGCCCCTTATGAAGCAACGCATAAACTAGGGTTTAAGCTTCTGTCACTCTAGCAACCCATCATCTACTTATTACTTCCCAATGCCTTCCCCTAGGCCTAAACAATGGTGAAATGTCATGTAGTCGACATTCACATAACACCACTAGAGGAAAGACAACATACATCTCATCAAAATATCAAACGAATAACAAATTCACATGATTACTTATAACAAGACTTCTCCCATGTCCTCTGGAACAAACGTAACTACTCACAAATCATATTAATGTTCATAATCAGAGGGGTATTAATATGTATAAAGGATCTGAACATATGATCTTCCACCGAATAAACCAACTAGCATCAACTACAAGGAGTAATCAACACTACTAGCAACCCACAGGTACCAATCTAAGGTTTTGAGACAAAGACCGGATACAAGAGATGAACTAGGGTTTGAGAGGAGATGGTGTTGGTGAAGATGTTGATGGAGATTGACCCCCTCTCGATGAGAAGATCGATGATCATGACGATTTCCCCCTCCCGCAGGGATGTTTCCCCGGCAGAATAGCTCCGCCGGAGCCCTAGATTGGTTCCGCCAAGGTTCCTCCTCGAGACGGCGGCGCTTCGTCCCGAAAGCTTCCTTCTAATTTTTTCCAGGGCAAAAGACACCATATACCAGAAGATGGGCATCAGGGGGCTGCTAGGTGGCTCAGGAGGCAGGGGGCGCGCCCTCCACCCTCGTGGACAGTGGGTGGCCCCCCTCTGGTGCTTTCTTCGCACAATATTTTTCATATATTTCAGAACTGACTTTTGTGGAGTTTCATGACTTTTGGAGTTGTGCAGAATAGGTCTCTAAAATTTGCTCCTTTTCCAGCCCAGAATCCCAGCAGCCGGCATTCTCCCTCTTCATGTAAACCTTGTAAAATAAGAGAGAAAAGGCATAAGTATTGTGACATAATGTGTAGTAACAGCCCATAATGCAATAAATAATGATATAAAAGCATGATGCAAAATGGACGTATCAGTTTCCAATTATATAATTTTTATAACATGCATTAACATTTTGTTGGTTAAATTTGAGGGCAAAGTATGGCACAGAATATAAAGGGGACTATAGACCAAGGCGGAGGTAGTAGCACACAGTCGCTCTCTATTTAGCGACAGAAGTGTCGGCCGGCTTGTAGGCGACTGTTTCCTGCGTGTTCAACTGCTCTATGCGTGTGGTTGCTTGTAGTTGAGGCGGCCGCAGCATGCTCTGCTCGCGGCCCGCCGCGCGCACTCTGCTCTCGCGTCCCTCTAGGTGCTCTGCCATCATTCCTGCACGCGCGCTGCCACTGTTTGGGGCTGGCACACAATCACGCATGTTCGTGTGCATGTGGTTGCGCCGGGCGTGACGCGACAATGAAGTTACCCGCTGCAAAAACTGCCATGCGGACGCGCTGAGAATCCAAGCCGTCCAACCCTCATTTATTCCCGCGGCCATTTACCTTCATCTCTCGCGTCACATAACACAATGAGCACATCCGCGACGACACATACAGAGAGGATATCCATGTTTCCAATGGCGATCCCCATGGCTCCAATGGTGCTCCCAGCGACCGACGACGACAACGGCAGGCAGTTCACCACGCATCACGTAGTGGACACCCACGTGAGGGGGAAGGCCCTCTCGATGGTGTACATGAACGATCCGGTGTCGGTGGAGAGCTCCACCCAAACTATGGAGCAGTTCCTTGCCGAGGACAAGTACCAAGTGGTCGGCTTCGACCTCGAGTAAACCATCGGTCGTGCCGAGCACGGTCAGAAGATTGCCGTCGCCCAGTTGTGCGTGCAACATGACACCCACATCCACCACTACCACCTGGCCACAAGGCCTTCCGAGCGTTTCTCCAGGTTTATCAATAGCTCCGACTACAATTTCGCTACGGTGGACACCACCAACAATCTAAAAGCGCTCAAGGTTTCGGGCTTGAAATGCCAGAATCTTGTCAACATCCAGTACCACTACAAGGTCTGGGGAAGAGACAACAACAAGCTGAACTCCCTGGTTGACCTCGCCTCGGCCATCATCGACCCCTACTAAATGAAGATGAAGGATGAGAGCAAGAAGGACAAGAAAGCCTGGCACAGTGTTTGGCATGAGAGACCGGATGAACAACACGTCAAGTACACGGCCAAGGACGCGTACACAAGCTACGAGATGTACAGGAGGATTGTTGACATGAGGAAGTGTCTTCTTCATGCCCTAGACGAGGGATTGAGCCACAGAGCAGTGGCGGGAGCATCACAAGAAGTAGATGACTAGATTATCGTTTGTCCTACTTTAGAATGCATGCGATTGTTTATTGAGGTGTGTGCGCATGATCTGTATAGTCACTCATGTAATTAAATATTTATTTTAGTTACACACACACATGTTATTCTTCTATAGACAGAGCAAATCACATGGCTTATTAGCAGCAAGCGTTTGTGTTGCTATTGGTCTTTGCACACATTTCTGATTACGGACCTGTTTCCCGCGTAACACACACATCCTGTTCAGTTGAAACGTTTCCATTGTGTTGCCTAATCACACACAGTTTATCCTAGTGAATTGTATGTCGTATATCGCACACACCCTCATCTGTCTGCCCGTTTCTGTTGTTCTTCATCATCACGAACAATTCTTCTGGATTAAACTTTTGCCACTCATCACACACACACACATCTAATATGAACCGTGTTTGATGTCGACGCCATCACAAACGTTTTGCATCTTTTTTGACGGTTTTATTACATCACTGTTTGTGATTGATGCATCACACATTAGTTTCGTCGAAGGGTCTCTGATTCGACTGTCGCGTTTGGACCATCCTGTAGTAGTGATTTATCTAATCTATCATATTTTTATCCCATCAACTCGACAATTTCTGGCACCGTTCCCCGAAAAGGATTGACAACCCCTTTAACACGTCAGGTTGGAAATATTTGTTCTTTGTCTGCAGGTACCATTTACATAGTTGCTACTTCTTGAGCTTGCATTCGTTTTTCCCTTCAAGAGGAAAGGGTGATGAAGCAAAGTAGAGATAAGTATTTCCCTCAGTTAAGAACCAAGGTATCAATCTAGTAGGAGAAGAATGTGCAAATAACCAATACCTGCACAAACAATCAAACACTTGCACCCAACGTGATAAAGGGGTTGTCAATCCCTTCACGATCACTCAAAGGTGAGACCTGAAATAGATAGATAAGTAAAACTAAACAAAAGATAAATTATTTTTGGGTTTTTTTGGTTTATAGATATCAAAGTAAAGATTGCAGAATAGTAGATCGGAAACTAATATGATTGAAAATAGACTCGGGGGCCATAGGTTTCACTAGAGGCTTCTCTCTTGAAGGCAAATATTATGGTGGGTGAACAAATTACTGTCGAGCAATTGATAAAAAAGCGCAAAGTTATGACAATATCCAAGGCAGTGATTATGTAATATTGGCATCACGTTCGAATCAAGTAGACCGACTCCTGCCTGCATCTACTACTATTACTCCATGAATCGACCGACTCCTGCCTACATGTAGAGTATTAAGTTCATGAAGAACAGAGTAATGCTTTTAGTAAGATGACATGATATAGAGGAATAAACTCAAGCAATATGATGTAAACCCCATCTTTTTATCCTTGATGGCAACAATACAATACGTGCCTCGCTACCTCTACTTTGTCACTGGGTGAGGACACTGCAAGACTGAACCCAAAGCTAAGCACCTCTCACATTGCAAGAAAAACCAATCTAGTTGACCAAACCAAACCGATAGTTCGAAGAGAAATACAAAGATATCAAATCATGCATATAAGAATTCAGAGAAGATTCAAATAATATTCATAGATAAGCTGATCGTAAATCCACAATTCATTGGATCTCGACAAACACACCACAAAATAAGATTACATCGGATAGATATCCAAGAACATCGAGGAGAACATAGTATTGAGAATCAAAGAGAGAGAAGAAGCCATCTATCTACTAGCTATGGACCCGTAGGTCTGTGGTAAACTACTCACACTTCATTGGAAGGGCAATAGAGTTGATGAAAATGCCCTCTGTGATCAAATCCTGCTCCGGCAGGATGCCAGAAAAGGCCCCAAGATGGGATCTCGCGGGAACAGAAGGTTGCGGGGTGGAAAAGTGTATTCGTGGATGCTTCTGGTGGTTTGGAAATATATCTGAATATATCGAAGGCAGAACTAGGCCAGGGGAGTCACAAGGGGCCCACAAGGTAGGGTGCACGCCCTCCACCCTTGTCGCCGCCTCATGGCTCTTCTGACTTGAAGTCCAAGTCTCCTAGGTGTTTTCTGGTCCAAGAAAAATAATCGTGAAGTTTTATTCCGTTTGGTATTCCTTTTCTGCAAATCTCAAAAACAAGGAAAAAACAGAAACTGACATTGGGTTCTAGGTTAATAGGTTAGTCTGAAAAATAATATAAAATAGCATATTAATGCATACAAAACATCCAAAACAGATAATATAATAGCATGGAACAATAAAAAATTCTAGATACGTTGGAGACGTATCAAGAATCCCCAAGCTTATTTCCTGCTCGTCCTCGAGTAGGTAAATGATAAATATAGAATTTTTGATGTGGAACGCTAACTAACATATTCATCCATGTAATTTTATTTATTGTGGCATGAATGTTCAGATCCATAAGATTCAAAACAAAAGTTTAATATTGACATAAAAACGATAATACTTCAAGCATACTAACAAAGCAATCATGTCTTCTCAAAATAATATGGCCAATGAAAGCTATCCCTACAAAATCATATAGTCTGGCTATGCTCCGTCTTCATCACACAAAATATTCAAATCATGCACAACCCCGATGAAAAGCCAAGCAATTATTTCATACTTCTGGTGTTCTCAAACTTTTTCAACTTTCACGCAATACTTGGGCGTGAGCCATGGACATAGCACTATAGATGGAATAGAATATGGTGGTTGTGGAGAAGACAAAAAGAAGGAGATAGTCTCACATCAACTAGGCGTATCAACGGGCTATGGAGATGCCCATCAATAGATATCAATGTGAGTGAGTAGGGATTTCCATGCAACAGATGCACTAGAGCTATAAGTTTATGAAAGCTCAAAAAAGAAACTAAGTGGGTGTGCATCCAACTTGCTTGCTCATGAAGACCTAGGGCAATTTGAGGAAGCCCATTGTTGGAATATACATGCCAAGTTCTAAAATGAAAAATTCTCACTAGTATATGAAAATGACAACATAGGAGACTCTTTATCATGAAGATCATGGTGCTACTTTGAAGCACAAGTGTGGAAAAATGATAGTAACATTGCCCCTTCTATCTTTTCTCTCATTTTTTTGTTTGGCTTCTTTAGCCTCTTTTTTTGTTGGCTTCTTTGGCCTCTTTTATTTTTTTCCTCACATGGGATAGTGCTCTAATAATCAAGATCGTCACACTTTTATTTACTTACAACTCAAGAATTACAACTCAATACTTAGAACAAAATATGACTCTATATGGATGCCTCCAGTGGTGTACCAGGATGTGCAATGACTCAAGAGCGACATGTATAAAAAATGATGAATGGTGGATTTGCCACAAATACGATGTCAACTAGATGATCATGCAAAGCAATATGACAGTGATTAAGTGTCTCATAATAAAAGGAACAGTGGAAAGTTGCATGGCAATATATCTCAGAATGGCTATGGAAATGCCATAATAGGTAGGTATGGTGGCTGTTTTGAGGAAGGTATATGGTGGGTGTAAGGTACCGGCAAAAGTTGCACGGCACTAGAGAGGCTAGCAATGGTGGAAGGGTGAGAGTGCGTATAATCCATGGACTCAACATTAGTCATAAAGAACTCACATACTTATTGCAAAAATCTATTAGTCATCAAAACAAAGTACTACGCACATGCTCCTAGGGGGATAGATTGGTAGGAAAAGACCATCGCTCCTTCCCGACCGCCACTCATAAGGAAGACAATCGAAAGATATCTCATGCTCCAACTTCGTTACATAAGGTTCACCATACCACTACAAAAAAAGACACATCCGTGACATTTTGGGCCGAACAAATTTTTTTTCTGTCATACTTATGACACTTCTATGATGATAATTGTGAAAAAACCCGGTATCATCATAGATGTGGTGGGCTCCTACTTCCATGACAAAAAATCATGACAGAAAATGGGCTTTTCATCCTGGGCGGGCCGGAGACGTAGCTGCATGAGATTCTTTGGGCCATCCATGACGGAAAAAAACATGGTAGAAGCGAGGGCGAGGAAAATTTTGGGGAGTTCCCGGTTACCGTAGGTGGTCGGGAGCCGAGCAATGTGCGTTTCTCTCATACACATACACGTGTGTGTGCGAGGCGTTGGCTCTAACTGAACTCGAGTGAGGCGTTGGGCTATAACTGACCTCGAGCGAGGCGTTGGGCTCTAACTGAACCCGAGCGATTGCACTGCAGGCTATGCATTACTGAACCCGAGCAACCGATCGATGGCTGTTAACTGAACCCGATCGAGCTATTCCATCGCTACTGGTGCTAACTGAAGCCGATTGATGCTGCCTCTGGATGAATAGTGAGTGT
>NW_021174978.1:0-7541 GCF_002162155.2 Triticum dicoccoides
CGAGCCGGTTGGGGCTGGATGAACAGGACCCCGTGGAGGGCTGGATGAACAGGACGACCCCGTGGAGGGCTGGATGAACAGTAGACGGTGGAGGGGTGCCCGTGGAGGGGTGGTTGAACAGTAGCCGGTGGAGTAGCGCACGGTGGAGGCTGGATGAACAGGAGCCCGTGGAGGCTGGAGGAGGTCGATGGTAGCCTGTGGAGGCTGGAGGAGGTCGACGGTGGAGATGAACAGTATCCCGTGGAGTCCCGTTTTGCAGTACGCCACACCCCTCCCGATGAACAGGACCCCCGTTTCAATCGTAGCGCTCCAACACAAGTCCATTTCGTTTGTTTTGCAGTACGCCACACCCCTCCCAATCAACAGGACCCCCGTTTCAACCGTAAGAGGTCCGTTTCCTCCGTTTTGCGGTACACCAGACCCCGCCCGATGAACAGGATCCCGTTTCAAACGTGGCAGGTCGAACACAAGGCCGTTTCCTCCATTCTGCGGTACACGAGGCCTCGTTTCCATCGCATGTTCCGTCCAAGACCTCCCGATGAACACGACGATGCATTCCGTTCCGACCCAGCCGGTTGGCTCCCCATGAACACGACGACGACGTTGTTTCTCCGTTCCGACCCAACCATGTACACGAGCCTTGGCCGTACTTATGCGCGAGTAGGCGTTCCAGACCCCGCCTGTATGTACACATATGTGACCATATTTTCTTTCTTGCACACTGACCGCTATACGTACGTGTACATGCTACGTGCATGCCTCTACTATGACACGTGCGCGCCTCTACATCCACCAGTATGTACGTACACATTCGCGAAAAGAATGACAACGCTACGTACGCTTCGACTAGGTGGGTCCCGACTGTCAGGCACTTCCTTGCGTGCGAAGATGTAGCTGGTGGGTCCCAACAGTCAGGGGGGCAAATCGTTTTTTTTTGCCCGGGCGCACTTCCTTGCATGCGAAGATGTAGCTGGTGGGTCCCAGCAGTCAGGGGGAAACATTTTTTTCGTGAAATACGGTGGCCTGTCTAGTGGGTCCCCGTTGTCAAGTGGAGGAATAATTATTTTGCGCGTAATAAGGAGGCACTTCCTTGCTGCGGCCGTGGACCCAACTGTCAGCCTCTCCACGTACAGTCCACGTCCAATGGAAGCCGTTCCTTGACCACGTTGACCACGCCGTACCGAGAGCACCAGGGCGGTGGACGACGGCGATGCCTAGGAAAGGGACGACATGGAGCCGGGGAAGACGCGGCAGTGGATGCCCACGCGAAGAGGAGTATGAGGGTTCACTGGTTCAGCTGCGGTGTGAGGCTACGGTCGCTGCAGAATAACAGGGGGTGTGGGTGAGTAGGGGGATGGCCTGGCCAGCAGTGGAGTAGTATGGGGCGGTGAAGCCTCCGTGGCATCACAGCCAGCTATTGGAGGCAGGAGCATACGACACGACCGACGCTACTTTGGGCGGCTGGGGCACGAAGACCAGGGGTTGAAGAAGCACTTCGGCCATTGGATGGACATCGTACAGTCACTGGAGCTAGAATCGTTCATATTGACTAAGTTGACAAAGCCCTCCATCCCCGTCAACTTAGTAGGCCCACAAGTCAGCCTCCCACCAAGGTGGGTCCCAGCTAGCCGGGGGAGTATTCATTTTTTTGTGCGTAATAAGGAGGCACTTCCGGTGGGTCCGAGCTGACAGCGGGGGGAACATTTTTTCGTGAAATACGGTGGCCCGGCCGGTGGGTCCCAGCAGTCAGGGGGAAACGTTTTTTCGCAAAATACTGGTGGCCAGTCCGGTGGGTCCCTGCTGTCAGGTGGAGGAATAATTATTTTCTGTGCAATAAGGAGGCACTTCCTTGCGATTGCTGTGGAGCCAGCTGTCAGCCTCTCCATGTATAGTACTCTTCCGATGGAAGTCGGTCGTTGACCACATTGACCACGCCGCACCGAGAGCACCACGGCGGTGGACGACGGCGAGGCCTAGGAAGGGGACGACGTGGAGCCGGGGAAGACGTGACAGTGGATGGCCACGCGGAGAGGAGTACGAGGGTTCACTGGTTCGGCTGCGGTGTGAGGCTGCCGTCGCCGCAGAATAATAGGGGGTGTGGGTGAGTGGAGGGATGGCCTGGCCAGTGGTGGGAGTAGTATAGGGGCGGTGAGGCCTTCACGGTAGCACAACCGGCCACGGGAGGCAGGAGCAGGCGGCATGACCGGTGCTACTTTGGGCGGCTGGAGCAAGAAGACCAGAGGTTGAAGAAGCACTATGGCTGTTGGATGGACATCATACGGTCACTGGAGTATTGACTAAGTTGACAAAGCCCTCCATCTCCATCAACTTAGTAGGCCCACAAGTCAGCCCAACAATATGGTGGGTCCTAGCTAGTAGGGGGGTATTCATTTTTTTGGGCGTAATAAGGAGGCACTTCCTTGCGTGCGAAGATATAGCCGGTGGGTCCGACCTATCAGCGGGGGGAACGTTTTTTCGCGAAATACGGAGGCCCTTCCTGTGGGTCCTAGATGTCAGGTGGAGGAATCATTATTTTGCGCGTAATAAGGAGGCATTTCCTTGCATGTGGCCATGGACCCAGCTGTCAACCTCTCCACGTACAGTCCACTTCCGATGGATGTTGTTCATTGACCACGTTGACCAGGCCGCGCCGAGAGCACCAAGGCGGTGGACGACGATTAGGCCTAGGAAGGGAACGACACGGAGCCAAGGAATACTCGGAAGTTGTTTCCCACACGGAGGAGTGCGAGGGTTTACAGGTTCGTCTGCCGTCCCCGGAGAATAACAGCAGCTGTGGGTGAGTAGAGGGATGGCTAGGCCAGCGATGGGAGTACGGTGGGGCCGTGAGGCCTGTGCGGCAGCATAGCCGGCCGCGGGAGGAGGGAGCAGGCAGTCCCGCCGGCGCTTGTTTGAGCGGCTGGAGCATGAAGAGCAGAGATTGAAGAAGCACGACAGCCGTTGGATGGACATCCAACAGTCACTGCTCTCGTGTGTTGACTAAGTTGACAGGGCGTTGCATGTGCGTCAACCTTTTTTTTATGAAAGCATACACGTCAACCTGTAGTAGGTGTACAAGTCAGCCTCAAATCTGTAGAAAACAGCATACAACCCATCTGCCATTAGTTCTAATAATGTACAACCCATTTGCTAATTATTAAGAATTTTTTTGGAGCCCATCTTCTTTTTGTTAGCATTACACCCCATATTGTGCCCACCGTTAAAAAGTATACGAAATTTTGCATATTCGGTGCGTCCAACTGTTTTTAATCTAGAAATATCGATTTACATTCAAACTATTTTGAAAAATAATTTATATAAATATAAAATCCAAATAATTGTCCATGCATAAAAATCAAAGGAATTTAAAATCTTGTAATGAAAAAAAAATTGAAACTAATTCTCGGTTTGATGTGTTTTGAAAATGTACAGCCCATTTCTGGGCAAACCGAATGAAACTCTCCTCGTATTGAAAGATTTGCAGCCCAACAGGGCTGATAAAGCAAGTAGGCCTTGTTTGGGTATTTCTTTAAAAAAATAGAACTGGGCTAGCCATTTTCAGCAAGAAAAAACACAACTGGGCTCATGATGTGGTAAACATAAATAAAACCCTGGCTAGACGGGCCACAGCTGCCGCACAACCCCGTTGTTACCCTGATCCGTCGCTAAAACTAGTATAAATAACAACTGCTTATTCCTAAAAAAACTGCATGACCTACTGGGTCCCTGGTGTCAGCCGCTCGTAGTGTAATTCTCTCATTTATTGACTACGTTGACAATGGCGTGAGCTCCAGATGTCCAACCATTAGGAGGAACCATATTTCTGGGCTTGTAATATAGATGCACTTGCTTGCGTACTGCCATGACGCTGGTGGGTCCCTACTATCATCCTCTCCACGTACAGTCATCTCCTTGTTCCTCTCGGTTGTTGACGACGTTGACAACGCAAGAGGGTGGCGCACCACGCACGGCGAGCGAACCAAGGCCGCAAGGCGGAGGACGATGGGGAGGCCTCAGACGGAACAAACAGGAGCCGTGGAAGATGCGCCGGTCCAGTCGTAGGCGGAGGGGAGTACGAGGGTTGATTGGTTCGGGCGCAGGTGCGTGTTGGGGCTGACATCGCTGGAGAATAATAGGACGTGTGGGGGAATAGGGGGAGGGACTGGCCAACGTTGGAGGGTACGTATGGTAGAGCGGCGGAGGCGCAGCCAGCCATGGGAGGCGGGAGCAAGCGGAGCCGACGGGGTGGTTTGGTTTGGGCGGCTGGAGGAAGAAGAAGACAAGAGATAGAAGATAGACGACAGATGTTGGATGTCAATCCAACGGCTGGTAGGCAGAATCGTTTGTTGACTGGCTAGTAAGTCGACACCACCTTGGATAGGCTATTTCCTCGCGGGTCCCAAATGTCAGAATCCAAGTCTGTCACGGTCATGCAACCTTTCCTATGAAAATTTACAGCCCATTTGATGTGCTAGTTCAAAATAAGTTTATGGGTGCTGGTGGGGGCTAATCACTTGGCTTCTATAATGCACAGTGAGCTCAAGCAGCCGGCGAGAGTGATGTTATTTCCCTTGGTTGGGATTTGTTACAATATTTCACTCCAAATTAAACGAATGGCAAGCCATTTGCCTTGTTTCAAAGAAAATATGACAGTCACAGCCGAGTTGAAAAGGGCAGGAACATCTAACTCCAGCTTACAAAATGTACAAAGGCACAAGGGTTAATTGTTCATCAGGTTTACAAAAAAAACCAGGTTGAAAAGGGCAACAACATCTAACTCCAACATTGTTTTCGGCAGTCACAGTCAAATGGATCGGTCAGGTCCATACAATGAACATCCTGGGTCGTAAAATTTACTGGATTATGACCACAATATGTTGTAAATAGAAGCCCGACACATTCCGAAGCTCTTTTGCCCGCCTGAAACTCCTTTTTTTGCTCTTCGACATACCTGTCCGTCAAAACCATGCTGCTGATAAACTTAAGCTTGATGGACAATAGTAACCTCGCATTCAGTAGGAAGAATGTGACAAATCTAGTGTTTGCACGGTTGGCTACATATCGTTCTAGCGTTATTGTCTTCAATCGAATCTCATGAGAAGTGAGAAAATCCCGATGCTTACGAATCCACCGATTGGTTATATCTTTCTTACCCCATCCTGTTGCCTAAATAGACATGAAGATTGAAAACAGTTAAGGTCTAAAAAAAGAGTGTCGAAAGGGCAACAGCTGAACGGTTAATTCTAGTACACTATATGCGGGCTTCCAATGTGCGTGAAATTATCACCTTTATATACAACTTCTCCAGACATGGAAAGCATTGCAGCAAGCCAATAATCTTGTTCAGATCAAAACTATTCATTTGGATATATAAGATCTTGATAGAATCCAGCACCATTGATAGGCCATCCATGGAGAAACTCTTCATTGAGCATAGAACATAATATTAGTGCAAAATGTGTACTCCAAGATGATATATAACTTATGCGCAGAAATTTAAAATGCAGCTTATGGTTACAAGTGTAGATGATAATATAAAGTACATGAAGAACTGTGGAGCCAAACACCATATTGAAATGAGCACAGAGATCATGTATTACACCCAAGGTCTCCAGTTTAGGCGCAGAGAGGACGGTTATTTGCAACGGTGAATAACTAGAATCAAGGATCAACCTTTGAAGTGAAGGGGCATCTTGGATGATGAGCTGCCTTCCATCAAAAGAAATTCCAATTCTTACAAGGTTAGGCGACTTTATTTGGAGACAACCGATTCTAACTGTGAAAACAAGCACCAAGCACTCTAGGGCAGGGCAACTGGAGTGGATGATGTTGTGCAATGAGGCCTCCGATATACGAACCCACACAAGTGAAAGTTTCTTGAGAAATGGGAGTCGAAGGTTTAGTACCAGATTGTCTGGTAGGTAGCACAGCGCAAAGGTGGCAGTGTGGAGAGAGGAGGAAAACCGCGAGATGCACATCGATGCTGAGGGCACAAGTTCATGGCCTTCGGTATGTGGTATGTGATTTCCAGGGGAACAGTAGAACTCAAGCAGCTGTAGTTTTGTGAATTCAGGGGATTTCAGCCAGGCGTCCACCGTGCAGGGCATGGTATGCTTGCTTAGGCTTTGAACGGAGCCCTGGTGGGAGGAGATGATGGCTCTGAGGATTTCAAAATCATTGAAGAGATATAGCTGACGACACTCGAGATCAAGGGGCACGGCGCACCATAGAGGGCGCCACCGAATTTAGAGGACTTGGGTGCGGCAGCAATCCTTGGTGGGGAGAAGCAAGATGATCTCCCCAAGGACGGCGTCCAGGAGATCGTTGATGCGGTCCACCCGAGATTCTACGGGTTCCTGGGATCCGGTGGGGGCAAGGTCGCCGCTTCTCCCCGCGCTGCCGGGTGCGGGATCTACAACAGGCGTCGCCGCTGGCGGGAGCCTCATCTTCTTGGCGCTGGGGGTCAGCCGACTCCATTTTCCTTGAGGGCGTCTCGTCGCGCTCACGGATTTGAGCAGATTAACGAATGACGAGCCTAGTTGTAGTGCGAGTGAAGAAGAAGGGGAGCTGGGTTTTTTTGTAGGAGTGAGAAAGAAGGGGAGATGGGGTTTTCTGTAGGAGAGAGGTGAGGAATTTGGGGGTACGAGTGGAGCAAGCTGACGTGAGGTGGGTGGGAGCGAGGAGGAAGAAGAGCACCCAGGTTTTGGGGGGGAGGCGGTGTGCTGGGTGTGGGTAGCGCCTCTCATTCATTAAATATATGGGCTTTGAATTGATTTTACTATTTACTAGTGTGGATGGGCTGTTTTGTCTTGGGCCCAGAGAAACAATTACTACTAGTACAGTGGAGGCACTCTACAGCTACCCAGAAAAACAATTACTACTGGTACAGTGGAGACACTCTACCACTTCTGGCTCCTCCTAGGTCATTAAAATGTCTCCCTCTACTGAATGCCGTTATACTTTTGTTCACTGACATGCGGGCCATGCAGCGCGCGGGCCCAAATGCCATCCACCAAATTAGAAGGCAGTATGCAGGCGTAGAGTCACCCCGGTCGTAGCGCGGCAGTAATGAGCCGTTGTATCACAAAACCCCACCTCCCCGCAGTCTAAGTTTGACGGACGAAGCAACCATCATTTCACTCTTCGCTGAATCCCCTTCTCCCTCACTGTCTTCAAGAAAGGCAACACTCGCATCTGCCACTGTTCTTTTCTCCCAATGAAGGGAAGGTAAGCGGATCCGTGATGTTGGTATATTTTCGTTCAGAGAAAAAAAAGAACTTTTGCAAAGCAGTAACCGATCCTCACTCTCTTTTTTGTTTCATTGTCATTGCAATTGTGTTTTCCTTTCAATGGTCTCCTAGTATTCGTTAGTTTCATGATGGACCAAGGAGAACCAGGCAAAGATCTGTCGATATTGGAGCAGACGCGGGAGGCTGATCCCCACGAGACAGAGAGCTCCAAGAAGATGGAGGCAGCCACTGAGCCGACCCCAGATACGCTCACGGCCACTACTGAGATGGTCAACGCCCCGTTTGAGGTTACAG
>NW_021174979.1:0-12157 GCF_002162155.2 Triticum dicoccoides
CCAAGGTGATTTTCTTCTTTGCCGATCTCGATTGTGGTTTTTCATCTAAGTATGTGGTGATTAATAATGCAAAATTTTATTAGCTTCGATGCCATGCTATACATAGTGGTTTAAATAACTTATGTTTCTTATATTGAAAAGTAATTCAGAATTTGTTTCTGTTTCAATTAGAGCCCTAATGCAGACAAGGATTGTGTGGTTGTACATGTCACTCGCTATGAGGCGTATGACCTGAATATACACACTGGGAAAACATAGTTCTTGGGCTGTTGGATCCTGGAAGCCATTTGCGGTTATACCAGTGAAGAGTTGTATTCCAGCCTCACTGTTGTCAGGCGTGTTGTCCAGGGTGTACTGAAGCACAAGAAGTTCAAAGCTACTCCTTCGTTTGTGAGGCATACTGTTCTTGTCAAGCTTAGGCAGGAAGATGACATTGCATGCCTCCACAAACAAGTTTATCAGTGGCAAGGCCACAAGGTTGTCTTCATGAAGTTTCACAGGATTGAGCTGCTACGGGACGTCCTCGATGATGTTCATGGCAAGGTCCGTCTTGTGTCCAGCCCAAATTAGATCGAGGCATGAAATAGTTGCCCCAGCTAGTGTTTAATAGTAGTTTGGAGTGTGTCTAATTATCCGAACCTTGCCTGTTATTGACCCCTCTGGGGCTAGTACTCTGTTTGAATCCGTCTATGGGAACTGCTGCTACTTTTGTGTGCTCGTGAATCATGTGAGAACCATCGTAATTGTTGCCAAACAGATGCGTCCTCGCTAGTTTTTTCATGAATATGGCATGGTAAGACATAAGTTGTCACGGTTTATCATACGAGCAGCGTGTGTTTTGATGAAATAGAGCACTCGTTCGAGAACTATGCGCTGACGTATACATAAGTACTTGCAAACACTATTGGTGCTACCCCACTTGTAAGCAGTTGTGCAAAACACGGCACATTGGCTCAGCTTGCTTCAACACTAGGCTATCAACCAGTTAACAATCAACAATCTGTTGTCTGACATATAAGCAACTATGTATCTTGTTATAGTGGTTCATGCAGTTAATTGAGGCCACAATGTAAATTCCAAACGTTCACACGCTAGTCCAGTGCTCATGTGGAACACTCACATTAAACTCGTCTTCATAAAAAACTTGAAAAGCATAAGTTAAGCAATTTTATACATCTCAATGATTCATAGAACATAACAAACATATAGTAGTTCACATCAAAAGACAAAGTTGTGAGAAGGTTTACAAATCAGGAAAAAACAAGCAAGGCTTCTTTGAGCAAAGGGCCTCCCGGCAGGCTTAAATTTTCTAGAGTTCACTCTGGTTTTTTCTTGTTGCCACCATCCACGGTTAGGTTCTCTCATTCCAGAATAACCAATTATAATTGTGGTCTTAGCTGGAATGCTGAACTGAACCATGTAGTGTACTGACCAGGTGAAATTCTTGTGCATTCCACTAAATTTAAGCACCGCTATTTGCAGAAATAAGCAGACCACAATGCCTCTTGTCCGCGCACCTGTCCAAAAAACCGCCGTGCAGTTGTGCCAGCTAGTCCTCGGTCCATGGATGAACTGGTAGAAAGTGCATTCCGGACTAGGATGCAGTTGTTTTCGCTCGTCCCTGCACTGCAATCAGGAAGTAAAACATACGAATTGGCTTCTTTTAGATTGTGCTGGTCATTCTACCTTAGTTACTACCAATGTAGGAATACCTTGAAGAATGGAGGTTAGACGACGACAACGAGGGATAGCCATCTCATTTTTCGCAGTTGTACTAAAACTGAGGTGTGTGCTTTTGTTTGCACGGATAGAAACGATACGGAGACAGACATCCCGAAACGATATGGAGACAGACATCCCTGTTTGCGCAAATATGAAATAAGATTATTTAAATAGTGATAGATATTTGAAGTGGCGTATGATTAACAACATCATCTATTGTGTTATAATTGGCACTAGATTGACAGTATGAAGAGTCCTTAAGTAAGTAGCATCACGTCACATCAACAATGCATTAACATGCAGAACAATAGCATTAGATTACTGTCATGAGAGTAGCACATGGTCAGTAAATGTGCAATCAAATTTGTGCAGTTCCACTGGGATGAAGCAATGTTAGCGGTGTGAGATTTAAGTGTAACTGCAAAAACACAATTCATGGGAAATAAAGCAAGATAGAAGCACTTCATAAAATGGTGGTGGCATTGTTTCAATTTATCGACGGCACTAGACCATTACTTATAGTGACATTAGGTGGCATTGCTTAATGCTTCATGTGATTTTACATTAACGGTAGCGATATGGGCATAGGGATAGCAGGGGCATAAAGTGGTGAGGCAGATGTGGCTGCCGAGAGCGACAAACACTCAGGCAGCATGTCTGCATTTGTCCCATTTTTAATCTCCTCGGTGACATTTTCCTATGTGAGCATAGGAAATCTAGACCTGCTCATTCTCATTTGCGTTGTCCCCCAACACCCGTCAGTTTCTTTCCTTTCTCAACCAAGATATAGGTCCACTTCCCCCCACCCTTCGCCATCCACCATGCTTTCTTCGTCTTTTCAACCAAGAGACCGGTTGGGTAGCCAGTATCTAGTACTTTCCCCCGTTTCCAATTAGAACCAAGTCCTAGATTCATGCTACAGCTTTCCCACTTTCTTCCGTGTTTGAACCAACTCTTAGAGTCGACTGTATGAACTAGCTTTACCTCTAATAATAGTAAAAGTCTAGGTGGCTTTGGAACAACAGACGGAAGTAGAAAAAGATCCACACGAAGGGAGCTGGGGCAGTAGAGCAAGGCAGGTGTTCCGTTTTGAAGGAATATATACCTGAGGGTCGTCGGCATGTGGCAAAGACGGTGCTGGGAGGCCGCATCTTGGCCACAATACCGCATGGAGGAAGAAGGGGTCGGAGGCCCTCCCAAGCCGGCGCTCTCTCGGAGAGAACGACACGGCCGCTGATCGGGATGCGCGGGCAGCCGTTGGTCTCCTCCATCGCTGCCGATGATAGCGTGAACGATGCACCTACACCCCTGCCCCGGTCGAGGTTGTCCAGCCGGATTTGTGACCAGTCGTGAGATGAGAGAGAGTGTGGCCACCTATGTCTTGCTTAGATCTGGAGAGCATGAGAGAGTGAACAAGAGGAACCCTAGTAAAGCAAGCGCTAAGGCTCCTGCTTATATATATAGTGGAGTGATTTTGTTGTACCAGCTTCAAAAAAATGTGCTCCTACGTGTACCCGCGAGTGGGTGTGAGAGAACTACTGTGTGCGTGCACCACTTCTCTTCGTGAGAGTACCATATACTGTTCCCAAAGAACGTTCGGCGCAAGAGTAATAGTATAAGTGTGTGACGTGTGAGCTAAAATAAAATGTGCGCAGCGTCTTTTGTTTTTTAGAAGTTCTGAGGGTAGGGTGTGAAGAGCACATATTTGCATGACGTCTACCTGCAGATAGACGGTGGGTGTGACGTGCGAGTCTGCGAGAGGACTCGAGAGAGTCGTGACTCGTGAGGGTGCGTGTGCGTGAGAGAGAGGGGGGCATGAATCAATGCAACACATGTGTCCGTAAATCATTATCCGACAAACGTTCGCCACAAGCCTTTTCCTGATGAACACCATAAGAACCATTAGATCGGCATCCGACAGTGTCACTTTTGCGATGTCATTTAATAGAACATCCACTCCTCCTACACACAAATCTTGCACGTGAGTGTTAGCAACTGCCGTATGCTCCCTCCGTTCCGAAATGCAGTGCATATAGCTTTATTGAAAATTTGAACCTCGCAAACTTTTACTGAGTTTTCGTGTACCAAATTGCACATGTAGAATACCCTGTATATATCATTTCATTCATCTTCGAGAGGTAACTATAAAGATGGGGGAGGAGTCTACAAAGAAAGACCATCTTATCACCCGCAGCAATTTCAACCATCCTTTGGTGTCAAGGAATATCATAGGAACTCTATATGATATGATTTTTATAGGATTTTTTTCCTTTACAGCCAATTGGTTCATAGGAATAGATTCATATACTCCACATTTCAAAGGAAATAAACATGATATCATTTCTATAGCTTTAGAGCCACTTGGTTCATATGAATGGATTCCTATACTCCCTTAATTACAAAGGAAAATAAACATTAGCGTATATTCAATAGAAAAGTTCCTATGATATGAACGAAATTACATCTCTTTTCTAATCCCTCCTGATAGGAATTGAGATACATGTCATCTCTAGATTCAATAGAAAGTTCCTATGATGTGAACCAAATGACATCTCTTTTCCAATCTCTACTCATAGGAATTGAGATGCTCCATGTCATATCTTTCCCTACAACTTCCATGGATACATCTTCTATTCCTAAATAGATAGTACAACCCACTAGTAGCTTTTTTCCAAAACATGCAACTATGGCCCAAGAACTATATAATGTTCCAATAACTTTGAAAGATGGTCGCTGGATGAAGCTAATCCGATAGTGCAGAGATGGCAAATCTGAGCACTACTGGCCGTTGGATATCATCAACATTCCACAAGATCTGCCACATGTACAATTTAGAAGACTCCATGGTTGAACTTAAGCATAATGCACAAACCTCAAAACACAAGCACTTCTCCTTTGTTCTAGAATCTTCTGTATCATAATTTTTTTTCTAAATGAATTGCCATTATTTGTTTTTTACTTTATGCTTTACAATGCACAACCCCATGAATCTTAACATTTTCATAGAACTAATTGATTTTGAATGAGATGAACTATAAGAACTAAACGAACATCTACATCATGCATATATGACTCAAAGCTTTACATGCTATAGTGTGTATTTATTCATAATTTGGTTTCGAAATCTCATGCGTTGAAGGCATGTGTACCTTACTAGTTTTGAGTAGATTAGCAAATTTCGCGCGGCCCCGGGTATATCAAAATGCAGGGCCCATGCATCATTGCCTTTTGATCGAACCTACATCCACAATATTTTGTACGTACTATATCTCCACTGGTCCCCGAACCCAAAATGCTGCCTCGTCCCCGTAAAACCAAGCGGCCCACACATATTTAAGGCGTCAACTCGAACCCGTTTACTACGATGTGGCCCCGCACGCCATAGTACTCCTACAAACCCTATGTCCGCACTCATCATCGGTTTTCTTCAAGAGGACGAGGGAGAAGCCGATTTGTAGTGGAGGCGCATTCAAAAAAAAGGATCTGTAGTGGAGACCCCTAGCCTAGTGTGCCCTAGGTAACTGCCACACGCATCATTATTTTCTCTTTTCTTTATGCTCTTGCGCCCTAGAGTGAAATGATGGTTGCTTTATCCGTCCAGCTTAATGTGGGAGAGGTGGGGCTTTTTGATTTGACCCCTCATCGCTCATTTTCTACTACTGCGGCACTACGACCGGGGTGCCTCCAATTCCAACCGGTGCTCCGAACTGTAATTTGGTGCATCACACGTGGAATAAGACGGTGGATGAGCCACATGTCGGCCAAAGGGGTCCTATTAAGTGTGTCACCATTTCATGTGCGGACTGACCCTGCTTGAGTTGCTACGCCAACATGATAGGAGCAACCTACCACTTGGTTTTGCTCCTTGGTGAATCCCGACTATATTGATCTAAAAAGATACGTGCTGAACTACCCTCTTCGTCTCAGTTTTTTATTTGTAGGCATCTCGGTTTATAGGGCGTGCACGTAGTTCTAGGACATCCATTTGACTAACTAAATATGAGTTATTATGTCACAAAAAGTATATCATTGGATTCTTAAGCAAATGTAGTTGTATTTAAAAGTCGAGGGCGGGGCTTTTCCTGCGCGGTAGGCGGGGCAGTTCCGCCTAGTTGGTTCGACAGAGATGCGAGAAGACGAGGGAGTAGGATGCTGCAAACGTAGGGCTGTGTGATTTGACCACGAGTTACTGCAGGACAGGTGGGGCCCCGTGATTTGACTTGCCATTATCATTTAAACTGCGGTGCTACGAGCGGCGTGAGTCTCCCGATTCCTGACCACCTCCATACAGGTGCCTCTCCCAATGCTCCACCATGTAGTAGAGGTTGGTTCTTGCATGAGAGCCCACTTCTCCACTTTTTCCTTGCCCCTCTTTCCTCCACATATGCAAAAATGCCATGTAAAGCGCACTATTGTACTTACTTGCTCCTACAGGTGCTAAGCTTGCCACATAGGCATAAAGTCTGATGTGGCAAGTTAATAAAGAAGAGATAGACTAGTTTGGTGACCCAAGGAAGAAATGGTGCTAAGCGCGTGTACCTAGGTGAAAAGACAATTTTGAGTCTATAGCTAATTAAATGAAGCAAACTTAGCAACAAAAAACTAATAAGCACACCATTTCAGTGGAAGAGGTCACTCCTTGGCAAATGCAATAAATACTAGTACTCCTTGTGTCCCATAATACAAGAACGTTTTTGGCACTACACTAGTGTCAAAAACGTTCTTATATTATGGGACGGAGGGAGTACGAAAGAGATAGAGAGAAGTAAAAAAATAAATACACTTATAGCCAACCTTATAGCTAACCTTGTTGTAGTATGAGTGACTAAGTGATGACTATGTATGACATGCCAACATCAGATAGCCTAATGCATCGTGTTAAATCTCCAAGGGCGTGACCGCGCGAGCGACGCGACAGTTGTGGTAGGCGCGACCATGATACGGGCTGCTGGCAGCCCTTGGATCTGAGATCAAACAGTCACATGCTAAGTTGCTGAAAATTTGCAGAATAACCCTCCAGGATAGGATATTCACCCATAGGTCTAGAATCACGCCATGCAACCATTCGATCTCACATCCAAGGGCTCTCGGAAGCCCGTATCATGGGAGAATGGAAAGCCACTACCTTGCCATTCGCACGCTGGCAGTTCGCTCCTACTCGTCCCTGCACGTCCTTTAATACTACGGCGGTTCGCTCCTAGTCGTCCCGTCCTTTCACATTAAGGCAGTTCCAGTAATCCTAACCCTCCTCCCAAAATCCATGGCGTCCCAAATCTCCATGATCGGCGGTGAGTACAAGGTTAGAACCATCACCGGCGATGAGTTCGACGTCATCTACACCCGTTCTTCCGCGACAGTGAAAGGATGCCTTTCTCGCTTCAGTCGCATGTTCGAAAACTCATATGATGAGTGGGTCGCTGGGCTAGATGTTGAGTACACCACAGTCCTGGGACGAGAGAAGGATCTAAAGGACGAAGAGAGGAAGAAGCCCGCCGTGATCCAGGTTTGCATGCATGACTTATGCTTGGTCTACCACATATGCCATGCCGACGTTGAATGCCTGGATTTTAAGAACTTCCTCGAGAGCAACCAAGTCAAATTCGTTACTGTAGACTTTACGAACGACAAAGAAGTCCTGGGTCGGATATGCCTCGTTGTAGGCAACCCCTTCGACCTCTAGAAGAATCGGCTGCTACCCTCTCGTCAGCCTTCAATGCTGACCCTGGCAGGAGCCATGGTTCATCCTTCGTACCATAAACTAGAGAAACCTCATTACACGTTTCATCGTCATGCATGGCAGCGGAATGTACTAGATATAGACCACATCCACTACGCTGCAATGGATGGCTACCTTTGTTTCAATATCTACAAGGGTTGGATGAAGAGCAAGAGCCAAGTGTGCGGTTCAAGCAAAGAAGTATCACCAAGAGGAAGAGGTACAAGGACGAAGTCAAGGACGTGGACGAGGACTCCGGGTGAGTAAGGTGTCAGTATCGTTGCTCATGGTGGTTCTAATGCAGTGTCTACCGGATTAGTTGCATACTTTAATTTCAGGTGTGCTTAGTTTAATTTGAGGGGTGTGTTGTGCTGAGCCCCCAGCAGAACTATGTTATGTTTCTTCTTGTTACTTTAACTCATCAATATGTACATACTACTAGTATTTCTTTAATAGAATTTAGTACCCCAATTAAGCACGTACTAGCTTTTTTAATAGTACTATATGCATAATTTGGTGACGAGCGCTCTCTATATGTACCACCTTTTTTTTAATTTCAATTTTTGCTCCATGGCGCAATCCATCGA
Source organism: Triticum dicoccoides (assembly GCF_002162155.2). Lineage (NCBI taxonomy): Eukaryota > Viridiplantae > Streptophyta > Magnoliopsida > Poales > Poaceae > Triticum > Triticum dicoccoides. The sequence continues at coordinate 8,026 of NW_021174979.1, forward strand.
TACTACTACTGTACAAAAGTATACATTTTTTAAAAGGCTAGAGTACTGTTCATCACATATATAGCCAGTTAAATTCTCAACCTAGAACGACGTGCATGCCATGTAGTTAACCGATACGGAGGAAGTATAGTAAAAATGAGGTGATTTTACCAAGCGATCGGCGAGGGAGCATGGCCTGTCATGCGGTCCCACGTGTCATGATGTACCAAGGCGATGCGCGTGTCCCTCTTGAGGTAGAAGCAATACTACGTGGTTTGAGATGATGGCGAACCGAAGTGTGAAATAATGGTTGCTTCGTCCGTCTGGGAAGGTGCGGCATTGTGATTTGACGTCTCATTGCTCATTACTACTACTGGGCCGGTACAAGTGGGGTGCGCCCCCTGCTGTTCTGCACTGTTATTTGGTGCTTGACACGTCGACCCGGTTGCTATGTGTCCCACATGTCGGCGACAGGAAGTACAGAATTCATGGAAGGGAGCGTCGACGGAGGAGTATACTACAAAATTCATGAAAGGGGGTGACTTAGTTTTGGAAAAATCTGTTTTTACGGAGTACGTACCCACTAGGGTTTATAGGGCTCATCTAAAAACATTCATTTTTCAGTTTGATAAGTCTCAATTATACTACTAGTAGTAGTACCATTACATGTTGGATTTCGAGGTGCGTAGATCACCCGATGCAAGCAGTGTCAAGATGAAACTAACCAATGCATGTAGAAGTTCATGGAAATTTAGTGTCATTCATGCATTCGTTCTAATTAATGCCTCGGTAAACATAACTTCTTGAGAAAAATGAGCGTACTAATTACTTGTGCAAACTACGAAATTAATTCGACCACTCACCGTCTACCTTGGTTGGAGAGATTTTGAAATTGAGCCATAAACTGGAAAGGAGGGAGTAGTAACTTTTGTCTCGATTACTATTTGTGGCCTTGTATAGATGCAAAATGTATTTTTTATAGTTGCCTTGTATAAGTAAATGGAGGGAGTACTAAAGGACATATATATTCCAAACAATATGATAATCTCTCTAAACAAGGTACGTAGTAGGGACGAGGAGTAAACGGAGGGAGTAGTAAAATTTTCTCCTCGTCCTGCGAGCCACCGCGCACGTGGGCGAGGGAGCGGGCGTAAGGCGTACAATACTACTACTACTACTACTACTACTACTACTCATAAGCAAGCTTCACCTCATCCTGCGAGCCACCACGCCCGTGGGCGGGGGAGATGGCGTACTAAGAAAGCTTCTCCTCGTTCTGCGAGTTGACGGGAACCATCAGAAGTACTCCAGTGTATAGAGCCTTGCCTCTAAGGTAGGCCCCACATGGTTTGCCTCTTTTTTAACATAAAACGTTAAGTCGCAATTTGTTTGTTCACCTGTGGTAGTCGATCCTCCCTCCACAAAGTGGACAACCAGTACACGTGTCAAATTACCATGTGGGCTGCATTTTTCATACAGAAATGAGCTCCACCGTGTACCCGCGCAGGTGTGGTTGGGAAAGAGACGGGAGTACGTGCGCCGTGCGTGCACCTCTTCTCTTCGTGCACGTCCCCCACCTACGTGGGTGTGTGTGAGAGAGATACAAACCTAGACATAATGCGCCGTCCATCCCCATGCCTCCGCCTAGTCCGACCACCAGTCACCACCACGCCCCACTCCTCCTCACCTTATCTCTCATCTTTCTCCCTCCATTTTTATATACAAGGGGCCACTATCAAAATTACAATTTACAGATATACAAGGCCACTAACACTACTTGATGCAATATTAATGGTGTTTGCCTCGTGGTACTAGCAAAGGAGGACATTAATTATCCCTTGTATGCATGCGGGAGTTTGTAAAAAAATGCATCTTGATGTTCCGTGCAATGCACGGGCATCTTGCTAGTCCATGAAAACAACACAAGGCAAAATTCCACGGCGAACGAGGGATTTGAATATGTTGGGAGGGCTGTTTGGATCTTGCCCGGGGTAGCCAAAATATTGGCGACCCTTTTGTCCACCGGTGCCTTTGCCACCGATGAACGAGGAATGGCTCGGGTGCTCATGCTGTCATGCATCCTCCAACGCGCACGTTGGAGATGAGCTCGCACGAGATGTGTTTTTTTTGTCCCACAACGCCGCCCGAGCCGCCCGCAGACCGTCCGGCGACCCGCAAATTACACCCTCCAACTGTAGCCGCACACATTATGACAGCAACTCAACCAACCGAACGAAATTCACGCAAACACGTAGACAAACAGATATTTCATATAAACAACGATGGAAATCATATAAAATACCGGATTTTCATACAAACATGACGGATTTCATTACATTCAAATGAACTACGCGGTGCTAGTTCTGGACAGCACAGGTATATAATACCTGGCCTAAATGGTCGCCCGCCGATCGATTTGTGTTCCTCATGTCCGGCAGCACGATCACCGGACTACCGGGAGCCCTGGAGGTATATGCTTCAGTGCAAAGGATGGCTCGCTTCCCCACTGCCCAACTGATATCATTGGCTGATGCCGAAGATGATGGTGGCCGGCACCGGTTCGAGTTCATCACCGGCCACTACTTCGCCATGGCCGGCACCGGCTCGAGTTCATCCTAACATTCCCCTCTTCCGTGGAGCCCATGCGGGGTCGATGAAGGTCCTCGCAACAAAAGGATTCGGCAAGACACCTACTGTGTACACCGGCGTCGCCTCCGCGGTGGCCTTCATGGGACCCAAGCGTCGGCGGCCTCCCGTGTTCTACTTCTCCTCGATGATAGCGGCGGGATGCGGAGGCGCTGGCCACCGACTTGTCGCCCTCCACGCACCCGGCTTCTGTCGCTGCTTGCATGGCGTGGCCGCCAGCATGGGAGTCTCGTCCACAGAAATGGGAGACGCGGTACGAGGCGGCGGCATGGACGGCAGCAACGACGCCCATGCGCCGCTCCTCGTCGAGCTAGCCTGGAGCGGCGAGTTGCTGAACTGCGCACCGGCTTGGGGCGGCAACTGGCTCCGTCGGGCGAGGGGAGGGAGGTGGATCAGCGTGCTGCATAGCTCGCATCCGGTGGGCTACCTAGCCGGCTTGGATGCGGAATAACTACCCTTCGTAAGCCATTGTAAGAGTGGACAAAATGGTGAAGGAGGAGATAGGGGAGCGGCGGAGGTGTGCGATTCTTGGCCGGCGTTTGGCCTCGTTTAAATAAGAGATTAAATAGACGGCGTACGGGAGGAGCTCGGTCGGCGTTGCCCGGACCGGTCATGAACAAACGTGTGTCCAAAGTGAGTTTCTCGGCTTCCACACGGGAGGGTTTCATGGAGGCATTTGAATGCGGCAAGGAGGCGTGTTCAGCCGGACATGCAGCGAGTGGCGCCCTCGACTCTGACCTAGGACACCGCGCCGTTCTTCCACTGACGTGTGGGCTCTTTGGGTACATGGCTTGCATGTCAGTGACCCAACGCAGGCAGCGCATAGCAGAGGAACCTTTGGTGGGCCAGGGTGGTTAGAAGCGGGCATTTCATAAACCGATGATTGTTCATTGAGTGTGACGTCATCTTTTTCATGTAGATAAGCCTACTATGTTGATAGCCCGTTCGATACATTGTGATTCATAAAGACCGCTTCAAACATCAATGTTCTTCTTATCACAGATAAGATTGATTAATACCCGTAACAATCCATGTCCTTAACAAAGGGTGCATGCACGTATAGGTTGAGTGTGTGTCTTGCGTCGTGTGCTGTGTACATGCAGGCATGTGAGTGTTGCGTGCGTGCAAGGGTATGTTTCAGTATTGCATGCATGGGTGCCTACGTGTGTGTGTTCGTGAGTGCATGTGTACGTGTAAGTGTTGCACGCCAGCATGCGTGCGTGTGTACGTTATGTGTACGTGTCAGTGTTGCACGCCTGCATGCGTGCGTGTCTTGCGTGCATGCATGTGTACGTGCGGGGTGAGGCTACACGTTAGTCGACTGACTTTTTCACCTCTGCTCATTAGATTTTCCAGCTATTGGATACGAAATCAAGGGCCTCCAGTTTATCATCAAACTCCACCCCCTGAGCCGCCAGCCACCACCGACCGAACCACCAGCGCCCGCCGCCCATGGCCGGCCTGCCGCCACGCCGCCCCACCCTCCCCAAAACCACTCCCCACCGCC
>NW_021174980.1:0-44736 GCF_002162155.2 Triticum dicoccoides
CCAATCAACGCCCCCCAACTGCCGGCGACTGCCAACTAGAGATCTCACAACTTCGAATACCCACCGACCACTAATTTATTACCATTTCTGTCCATCATATACGCGCTGACGGGTGGGCCCTATGGTAATGTGTGCTGCTGAATGTGGACCATTTGACTGGTCAATTGATCGTGTTATCAACAAATTACAGAGTTGTATGGTGAGCCAGTGACCGTATGATCACCCTAAAATGTACTCCTATTTTATTAACACAGTACAGACTCAAACTACCATTTCTTTCTTTCATATACGGGCTGACAGGTGGGCCCCACGGTTAAGCACCCCGATGGTGCAACACTAGTTGCGTCGCATGGAACGTTTCACTGGTCAATTGATTGTGTCATCAACAAAATTTGGAGTTGTACGGGTGAGCCAGTGACCTTATAATCATTACATGTATTTGTTTAACAGGGTACAGACGCAAGGGCTCATATATACGCGCAAGCACTCACCGCTATAAGCGCACACACGCGAACCCTACCCCTATGAGCACCTTCGAGAGAGTGGGCCAGCATATATGATCTTGAGATTTTACAAAGTCACCATAGGTGCCTCGTAGTCGAGTGGAACGTCTCCTCCCACTGAACGCACATCGCCAGAAAATACTGAAATTAACACAAGATAAATGCGAGCACCGGGACTTTAACCTTGGTGGGCTCGAGAAACCACTGTCCTCCTAACCATCCAACCACATGTTGGTTAGCACGACAAAATGTATGTGATGACCGTGATGAGCTTATTATGAAGTCCAGTGACCATATCGTGCTTTCGCTTCAAATACAATGACCGTAAGTGTCGTCAACAAAATACAGAGCACGCATCAAATGCAAAGTCCGTCAGTGTCATCAACAAAATATGGAGACGTATCGTGAGCTAGATACTGTTGTACTATTGTATATGCTTATTTTCTTAGTGGCCGATTGAGTGTGTGGTGTAGTGGGCACATCATTTCTAGTTGTGGTGGGTCAACATGAAGACTCATGGGTCGGTTCCATCCTGCGCCACATATAGGTTGGACCGAGACACGTTATACGAAGACCCATGTGGAGGACTCGGCGTACAACACGAATCTACCAGAGTCGCGGAGGACTCTATCCCCATTGGTGATAAGCCGACTATATATGATTTGTAACCCTAGGCCCCTAGTATGTTATACAAGCTTGTGGGCTAGTTCGTGGATAGTATACACACACGCACAATGCCTGGTATTCACGTGTACTTTGTACACACCCCTATCACTAATATACAGTACCAGGAGTAGGCTCTTTCTTCAACTACAAGGGTCCGATCCGAACTAGCATAAAACTTTGCCTCGTATTACCATCCAGCCTAATAGCCAGGGATATTCTACCGAATGATATGATGAAATCATATCTGCCAACTACTAAGAGAGAGTTGTGTCTAGGGGGGGGGGGCAATGTGTGCGAGAGAGGCCTAAAGATAATGTGCGTGCGGGAGACACGTAGGCACATATATGTGCGTATAGAGGGCTAGTAGAGACCATGCGTGTGTATATATGCATGTGAGAGAAATAGTGTTTTCCAACTGAGATTAGTGAAAAGAGTGGTACATAGTAGTCAGAAAGAGAGAGAGAGAGAAACAGAGAGAGCATGTGCGTGAGACACCCCGACACCCTGAGAGAGATTGTGAGCATGTGTGAAAGAGAAATGCCGATGCATGTAAAGTGTGTGCACTTATGCGTTAGATTGAGAGATATATAACGCGTTTGTGAGAACGGGCCGAGGCATAGTGCATCTACGTGTAAAAGGCGGTTCTACGCATTAAATTAAAATATAAATGGCATTATTATTTTTGGATGAGATCATGAATTTTGCAAATTGCATATGGACGAAAATCGGTCTATCACACACCCATACTCTATTGAATTCTAGCATGTGCATGTGTTTATTTCATATTATCGATCCATAGAGTGAGAGCGGTTTGAAATACAGGCAATGGATGCTTTTGCAATTCAATATAAACATTAATTAGTGCACTCCATGTTGTTAGTGTGAAGCACTTTATACATTTGTCACTTGCATGGATACATTCCAAATTGCTAGCTATGAAATAGAATACATGTCGAATTCAACATAAAGGGGGTTTCGAAGACTCGAATTCATAGGAAGTGCATTCATTTATTTGAACCCGAGATAATGGCATTTGTAAATCAGATGTAAAAGGGGGCATCAATCTTTGTTGTGAGTTTGAACATGCTATATATATATTCATACGCATATCTAACTTTTTTTTGCAACCAAGGAGATTATATCTGGAACCATGCAAGAACTGAGGTAAGTTGCATATTTTTTAATATATACTCGTGTACAATGTATATTCAAATGAACCCCTCCATTCCAAAATAATCGTAGCTTTAGGATTTTCAAGAGTAAAGATTTGTGAAGTTTGACAAATCCTGAAAGTTCAATTCAAGAGAACCGAAAATGTTAATGCTTCTGCTCCCAAATATTGAACGAAGTGCCAAATAGGCTTCTGGTCACCCGAAACCGCGCGAGACTAATGTTTGGTGGTAGGAAATTATTGTCCTGACTCTGGCCCGTGTAGTCTATCGGCCCGATGTCCAAAGGTCTAAACCGGGGTAGGTTTGTAACTTCACCAAGACGCCAGTCTCAACCGCCTCCGAGAAGCATTCATACACCATGGGCGCCTAAACACCCATGCGCTCGGCCGAAATCTATCCCGCCCACATTTGGGACACCTAACATGACTGTCCTACCCCCAACCCGCAACATGTCCGGAATTTTAGATGGGGGCAAAGTTTGTATCTTTCCCCAAATTTAAAACGAGAGCGTCTCAAACCGAAACATTGTCCCCCCTTAGTTCCCCACCTCCCTCCGTTTCCCCATTCATACTCCATGGGCGCGAAAACGCCCTCTCCAGCAGCCATGAAACCCCAGCCTCCTCCGTCCTCCACCCCATAGCGGTCAATCAACTGCCTCCCTCCTCCATCATGCCGGAGCCGGTACCCCGATGTCGTCGTCCAATGCAACCGCAACCGCAACACCCTCAAGGACTTAGAAGCTAAAGCCTCCACGACACCGACACCGACGTGCGCCGTACCAGAACCACTTCGACTACACCATCCTGCGCCTCACTGCTGCCGCTCCACTGTCGCAACCGTCCACCGCACCGGAGCTGTTCCTGCTACGCCATCGTTCGTCGCCTCGGATCTGGTTCCCCGTTGCCGATAGACGGCCACTGCACCACACTCAACAACTTGGCCATGGGTTCGTCCAAGGCTCCACCGTCCTCCACAACTTCTTGTTTCCAGCGAACCACAAGAAGATCGTTGGAAAAATAGAAGGAGGACACAACACTGCCAGCAGAAATAGGTACTCCTCTTCCCTTATTCGTGCAAATCTTACATCTCTTCTCACACCGTATTCATCCCACGAAAGAAACTAGTTGAGTGCTTCTTACTGCATCTTCTTCGTGATACTAAATGCACAAGGTTTCCTCCCTTTACTATTTCACCTTTGCTAGAGGTCAGTAGCCCGCCTGGATTTCAATTCAGGGTCAGTCGAACCACAATTAAAAGAAGCAGCACCCGCTTAGGCGCGCGGAGCACCTAGTCTGCCTGTTCCCCGGGGAAGCAGGGCATCGATGTCTATCATAGGGGTGTGGGGCGCAGGTGCTGCTTGCGCCGGATCTGGAGGTCGTAGGGGCTTTAATGGATGGCCAGGGGGCAGTGCCAAGCACGGCGGTGCGGTGAGGTCAAGGGGAGGGCGCAGGCAGGGGAGGAATACTGGGCCGGTGGTCGCTGGCGTTTCGAGGAAGATCGTCAACACTGACTGGCTGGAGGTAGATGAAGGCAATCTGCCTGTTCTTTGTACATCAGACGATGCAGAAAAAATGGACTGACCTATTTGTTTTTAGTCGACCTGTAGTAATTTAGTGTGCCATGCATGTAGTAGAGCTATCATATCTCTCCCGTCATATATTTCTCACCGACCTACTATCTGCTACCTTTACACTGTACTAATTGTGCACACACTTCACCCATACTCACATTTTTTTATGCATGGGTATTTCAGACTCTGATGCAGTGTTGATGAATGCAGAAAAAAAAAGACAGAAGTCGCTCCAGTGTAATTCAAAGATAAGCACTAAGCGTTTCAGCGCTCTAATGGGTGCAGTGTCAGCAGTTGGAGACAGTAAACGTAGCTCTGAAGTTGATGATCTCAATGGACACACACAACCATCCCAGGTGCTTGCTTTAACTTTGCGCTGTCAAATGTGGTTGCATGTTGCATATGGTGTCTAGCTTGTATTGCTTCCAATTTGGTTAAATTGCATCTCCTTACTTCACATATTATACCTTTGACAATGACATGCCTTCCTGTTTTTGATACATACTACATATGTCTATTAACCATGTTCGTACATCAAACTAATGCTCTTTTGTATCCCTCGTCAACTACTTATGATGAGACAGTCACCCGAGTGGGTTACTGTGAGACGCCCTACTCGTTTAAAGAGTGCAGTGTCATCCTCCCCACATGCTTCTCAAGAAACAACAAGGCTAAATGAAGATAGTCAACGTAGCTCTCTAGTTGATCACCGCAATTCCCCCACACCACCATCGCAAGTGCTTGCTCTTACTTGGCAGTGTGATATGTGGTTGCATGTTGCATATGGTATCTACCTTGTAATGCTTCTAATTAGAGTAAATTGCATCTGCTTAGTTAACACATTATACATGTGAATATGACATGCCTTTCTGTTTTTTGTACATACTACGTCTTTCTATTAACCATGTTCTTACATCAAACTACTTTTCTTGTGTATCCCTCATCAATAACTTCTGATGATTCACCTTCAAGTTGACAGTGTAATATTGGTTGCATCTTGCATATCATTCAAACATGTATTGCCTCTAATTTGTTGAAGTGCCACTCATAATGAGACACATCTAACTTGGTAGAGTGATTTTGGTTGGATCTTTCATATGGTGTCTAGATTGCATTGCTTCCAATTTGTTGAAATGCCTTCTGCTTAGCATTTTTCATACATATTCCATCATCCTACAATGTGGTTGCCATACATAAAAGTTGTGTTCGTCAGTATCATGCATCAACGAATTCGGAAGTGCAAATTTCGTTCCTTTTTCTTGTGCGTTTACTTGACAAGGAAAAATCTGAAAGGACGAAGGCACGGAATGATGGTGGTCCTCTGGAGCAAACGAAAAAGATGATCTCTGCAGATTCTCCTGCTACTCATACTGCAGTGCTAGTTCCAAATCTCATCTCCCCTACTCCACAACCCAAGGTGCTTGCTCTAACATGGCAGTGTGATATCTGGTTGCATGTTGCATATGGTGCCTAGCTTGTATTGCTCCTAATTTGTTGAATTGCAACTCCTTAGCTTACACATTATACATGTGAATATGACACGCCTTCCTGTTTTTGGTACATACTACATCTGCCTATCACACCATGTTCTTACATCAAACTACGGTTCTTGTGTATCCTGCATCTATCTCTTATGATGAGACAGTCACGTCCGTGGGTTAATATGAGCGCAATAGTCTTATAAAGAATGCAATTTCATCCTCTCCCCATGATTCTCAAGAAACAGCAAGCCTAAATGAAGATATTGAACGTAGCTCTGTACTTGAAGACCACACTGCCCCTACACCACCATCACAGGTGCTTGCTCTAACTTCGCAGTGTGATATGTGGTTGCATGTTGCATACAGTGTCTAGCTTGTAATGCTTCTAATTAGGGTAAATTGCATCTGCTTAGTTTACACACTATACCTGTGAATATGACATGCCTTCCTATTTTTGGTACACACTACATCTATGTGTTAACCTTGTTTTTACATGAAACTACCTCTCTTCTGTATCCTGCATCAATCACTTATGATGAGTCACCTTTATTCGTTGCATATTGCATATTATTTCTAGCATGTTGCCATGTATTGCTTCTAATTTGGTCAAATACATTTGTTAGGGCACCCTTTTAATTTGGCAGAGTGATATTGGTTTCATCTTTCATATGGTTTCTTGTTTGCATTGATTCTAACAAGTTCAAGCACCTTGTGCTTAGTTTGCACTTTATACATCATACATGTCAATATGTCATGCCGTCCTGTTTTTCATACATATTCCATCCTCCTATCATGCGGCTGCCTTACATGAAAGTAGTGTTCGTCAGTATCATGCATCAAATGAGTTCTGAAGAGCAAATTTTATTCCTTTTTCTTGTGGGTTTGACTTGACAAGGCAAAATCAAGAAAGAGGAAGGAAAAGAGTAAGGAAGGCGATGATGGTGGTCCTCTGCAGCAAAGTAAACGGGGCATCTGTACCGATTCTCCTTGTACTGATAGTGCATTACAAGGTCCAAGTCTCCGCTCCCCTACTCCACCATCCAAGGTGCTTGCTCTAACTTGGCAATTTGATATCTGGTTGCATGTTGCATATGGTGTCTAGCTCGTATTGCTCCTAATTAGTGTAAACTGCATCTGCTTAGCTTACACATGATGCATGTGAATATGACACGCTTTCCTATTTTTGGTACATACTATATCTGTCTATCACACCATGTTCTTACATGAAACTACTCTTCTTGTGTATCCTGCATCAGTCACTTATGATGGGACACCTTTAAGTTGGCAGCGTGATATTGGTTTGCATCTTGAATATGATTTCTAGCATGTATTGATTCTAGTTTGATGAACGCCACCTATGACGAGACAGTTTTAACTTGGCAGAGTGATATTTATTGCACCTTCCATATGGTGTCTAGTTTGTAGTGCTTCTAATTTGTTGAAGTGCCTTCAGCTTAGTTACCACATCATAGGTGTGAATATGTCAAGCCGTCCATTTTTTCGTACATATTCCATCCTTGTATCATGACTTTGCCTTTCATCAGAGTAGTGTTCGTCGGCATCATGCATGAATGAGTTCTGAAGAGCGAATTATATTCCTTCTTCTTGTCGGTATGACCTCACAATGCAAAATCAATAAAGCTGAAGGAAATTTGCAAGGCATTGGATGATGGTGGTCCTCCCGAGCAACTGAAACAGAGGTCTCTATAGATTCTACTCCGCCATCCTCCCAACAAGATTCGCAAGACAACGCAAGGCTAGACAGTCAACGTAGCTGTGTAGATGATGAGCACATCTCCCCTACTCCACCATCACATGTGCTTGCTTTAACTTGGCACTATTATATGTGGTTGCATGTTGCGTATGATGTATAGCTTGCATTGCTTCTAACTTTGTTGAATTGCATCTGCTTACTTTACACATAATGCCTGTGAATATGACATTTGTTCCTATTTCTACATCAGACTACTGTTCTTGCATATCCCACATCAGTCACTTATGATAACGCACCTTTAAGTCGCCACTTTGATATTGGTTGTGTCTTGCATATGATTTCTCGCATGTACTACTTCTAATTTGTTGAAACGCCATACAGTTTGAACTTGGCAGAGTGATATTGGTTGCATCTTTCATATGGTGTCTAGCTTGCAATGCTTCTAATTTGTTGAAATGCCTTCTGCTTAGTTACCACATCATAGGTGTGAATATGTCACGCCATCCTGTTGTTCATACATATTCCATCCTCACATCATGTGTTTGCCTTTCATCCGAGTAGTGTTCGTCAGTATCATGCATGAATGAGTTCTGAAGAGCGAATTTTATTCCTTTTTCTTATCGGTTTGACTTCACAATGCAAAATCATTACAACTGAAGGAAATTAGTCCGACAGTGGATGATGGTGGTCCTTCGGAGCAACTCAAACAGGGGGTCTCTAGAGATTCTACTCCGCCATCCTCCCAACAAGATTCGCAAGACAACACAAGGCTGGACAGTCAATGTAGCTGTGTAGATGATGAGCACATCTCCCCTACTCCACCATCACAGGTGCTTGCTCTAACTTGGCACTATTACATGTGGTTGTATGTTGCGTATGATGTATAGCTTGTATTGCTTGTAACTTGAGTTGCATATGCTTACTTTACACATAATGCCTGTGAATATGACACGTGTTCCTATTTCTAGAACATACGTGTACATGATGAGCACATCTACCCTACTCCACCATCACAGGTGCTTGCTCTTACTTGGATTTGTTATATGTGGTTGCGTTTTCCATATGATGTCTAGTTTGTATTGCTTATGATTATGTTGAGTTGCATCTGCGTAGCTTACAACTTATACCTGCAACAATCACTTACCCATAAGACACATTTAACTTGGGACTGTGATGTAGGTTGCATCTTGCATTGTCTTCTAGCTTGTACTTCTTCTAATTTCTTGAAATGGCACTTACGATGAGACACTTTTTACCTGATAGAGTGATATTGGTTGCATGTTCATATGGTTCCTAGCTTTAATTTCTTCTAATTTTGTTGAAATGCCTTCCGCTTACTGTTTTTTCATACATATTCCATCCTCCTATCGTACGTGTGAATATGAAATGTTGTCTTTTTTTGTATATATTCCATCCTCCTATCCTGCACTTGCCTTACATCAAAGTAGTGTTCGTCTGTATCATGCATCTACCAGTTATGCAGAGCTAATTTTATTCATCTTCTTGTGGTTTTGACTTCATAAGGCAACATCAGAAAATAGGAAGGAAAAGAGTAAGTTAGGGGATGTTGGTGGTCCTCTGCACCGACGCAAACAGAGACTCTCTAGATTTGCCACTGCTACTGCTAATGAAGTTGAAGTCCCAAGTCTACATGATGAGTTCATCTCCCGTACTCCACCAACCCAGGTGCTTGCTCTAAGTTGACAGTGTGATAATCCGTTTCATGTTGCATATGTTGTCTAGCCTGTATTTCTTCTATTTTGATTAAATTTCACCTGCTGAGTTTATACGTTATACATGTGCATATGACATGGCTTTCTATGTCTAGAATACACTGCATCTATCTATCATACCATGTTCTTACATCAAAGTATTGTTGTTGTGTATCCCGCATCAGTCACTCATGATTGGACGCTTTTAACATGGCAGTTTGATAGTGGTTGCATCTTGCATTGATTTCTACGTTGTACTGCTTCTAATTTTTTGAATTGCCACTTATGACAAGACACTTTTAACTTGGCAGAGTAATATTGGTTGCATCTTTCATATGGTGTCTAGCTTGCATTCTTGAAAATCCTTCTGCTTAGTTTACACATCGTAGTTGTGAATATGTCATGCCGTCCTATTTTTCTTACATATTCCATCCTCATACGGTTGTCTTACATCAAAGTATTGTTTGTCTGTATCATGCATCAATGAGTTTTGAAGAGAGATTTTATTCTTTTGTGTTGTGGGTACGGCTTGACATGGCAAAGTCAAAAAAGAGCAAGGAAAATAATATAGTAGGGAGTGCTGTTACTCGTCGGGTGAAACGGAAAAGGATCTGCCGTCGAGATTCTACTGGTACTTATAGTGCAGTAGAAGGTCCAAGTCCACCGGCTAAATCTACGAACACAGTATCACCTGCTCCACCAGCTGCAGCATCCGCTTCAACTGTACCAGCATCTCAACGAGTAACTCGTTCGTTTGCTCCAGAACTGGCCAGTTCCCAAGCTGCCTTCACACCTAACACTACTTCCGCAGCACTGCTGATACAACAGGACTTGGCAAGATCGGATGAACCTCATGAGCATCAACACTAAGACGGTACCTGACCGAGTCAAGTTGCAGTTGCATGCTCCTTTATATGTACTCTCACAATTTGATGTACACTAACACTTTCCATATTCGTTGTTGAACTAGCACCACGGCGCAAGCGGAAATAGACATCAGGGATAATGCTTGACAGATAAACAAAATCTAAAGGAGGAAGAATGGAGATCCATTTTGAGGCAGGTTTAAAAAGGCCACATGATGCTACAGAGTCAGCCAAGTTAGTATCAGAGGCAGCCGTTGCTGTTAGGTGTCATGCACGTATCCTCCCAACATGGATCCAGTACAGGAATGAGAAAGACAATACCCAGTTTAACACCTTCCTTGACCATTTATCCGTAAGTAATGTTATCCATCGCAATTAGTAATATTGTCTTGCTCCGTCCCATAATTTCTAGCTTCCTCCTAATAAGACTCACATTCTTTTTTCAACAGATGAGGTTCAAGTTGGATCTGAAAGATGATGCAACTAAACAAGCATGCACTCATGTTTTTTATTCTGCTCTATGACAGTATCGGTACCACCTTAGTAAATCTCACTTGCAAGGCAAGGCTAACAATGAAATCGCCCAAACATGTCTAGTGGAATATATTACAGATGAAGACTGGACAACCCTCGTTAAACACTGGTCTGATCCAAAGTATCAGGTAGGCTATATATATTTGATCAGACCGCATATTGAACTTGTATTTATGTATGTGCCTTACAAGTGTATCTTCTTCTAGGCTAACTGTTTGAAGAACAAAACCAACCGTTCTAAAGTGAAATTCCAATAGACAACAGGATCTCGTAGGTATATTGCACACTGCGAGGCTCTTGTAAATAGCTGCTACTTCCTTCTTTTTTGTGCCATATTATCGTATCTATATTGACTTGTTCCAAATACAGAGGAAAGCCCGTGCGGACCAAAAATATTGAACCGAATGCAGTGCAAATCTTCAAGGATTGCCACACCAGCAAGATGAAGGGCATGAGCACACCAGTTCAAGCCGCTGTTGTAAGTTCTTACTCCTCCTACCTTGAACTGATTGGTACTGTGATGTGTTCATTTAACTACTTGTTTGCAGCCAATGTTAGTTACTCTGTTCACTTTTATACACTGTTATCTTAACGTATCATTTCACCTTACATGGTTTAAAAGAGATGAAGGATATTCTTTGGTCTTGATCTGTAATCTAGTTGTTATGTTCACGTGTGCACACAATGATAAAATAGCCTGTTTGTTTTATATCTGTTTGCCCATGATATGAATGATGTCATACTATGTTCATCCTACTTTAAACCATGTCTCTTTATCCTTAGATATCAACGAATGTGAGGAAATAGACAATACAGTAGGCATGCTACCTGGACATATGTTCCGAAAGTGATTTTATTATGTAGTTGGCACTACAATACATGCTAATGTATTACAGTAGTTCACCAAAATAAGTTATGTATAAACGTTTAACGTACTTTGTTTGTTCTTGTCTCATTAGTAACTTATCTGGTACACTAATCTACAAGTTCAAACTTTCAGGAAGCTATGGAACAAATGATTGAACAGCCACAACCACCTGAAGGTGACGGGGCTACCACAGGCACAATGTCACCTCTTGCTGCAGTGCATCAGTATCTCTCCACTAACAGTGCAAAAAGCACATTCCTGCGTAATTATGGGTTGGTTGTCAAGGTAACCTCATCCAAATCGCCTACTGAACAAAATCTTCTTGCTAGACAGAGTGATATATCTATGCTCCAGACACAAGTCCAATCCCTAATGGACGTCGTTTCGGAAACAAGAATAGTGGTTGACAAATGTCTTCAAGATATGAATGGTTTTGAAACCAGAATCAGACATTCGCTTTGTTGTTCAAGAGCAATGGCGGAAAAAGGTGAAGATCGTGCTGCTCCATCATATTCTACAGCCTGAAACATTAGCACTCAGGTCAAATGATTTGTGCTTCTATACATCTGATGGGGCTTTTATCTGGAAGGACTATAAACTTTATGCCAACAGGCCTTTTGTTGTATGGTTGGCATTTATTTTGTTGTGATACAACATTTATAATGCTGCCACAGGCTGCAGTAATTGCGACGTTATTTTTGTATAGTGTAGGTTTATCTTAGTAATGTATTCGGCCGAAAACTTCGTAGGAGCCCAACATGCCAACATTCGTCGGACCCATTCCAATTGGGCTAAAAACGTTTATGGGTCCAAATTGGCATGTAGCCCACTAAAAATATCTGGGCCTAAATTAGCATAAGCTTTCATATTTTTCTAGTAGGCCTGTGTCCATAGTGGGCCTTTAACAAGCTTAAACATAATTTGGGCCCTCAGTAAAAATAGGCCGTTTACAGGTGTAAATATCTCGAGCCCATAAAAAACATGGGCCTTTAATAGACCGAAAGTGAGATTGGGCCCTTATTGTGCCAAATAACCCACTGGTCTTAGCAGGCCGAAATGGTGGCCCATTTACGATGCAGATCTTTGACAGGCCGAAATTCGGATGACCGTAAATGCACCGACCTAATACACGGGCCTTTAACAGGCCGGAACTTCGGTCGGGCTAGTTTATCGTCATTTTTATATGGGCCGTTAATGGGCCCGATATGACGTTGGGCCACATATGGCCCATGGTTTTCATCCGGCGTTAACATGCCAAAAATGACAACAGGCCTAAAGTGGCCCAAATCTATAGTGGGCCTCGAACAGGCAGAATGTCGGACATAACCGAATATGACCCAAATCCTTCATGGTCGTTTATGGGATGAAAGTTTTGATGTCCTGTAAATGGGCCCAAATGAAGCAGGACCTTTAACAGGCCTGAAATACACCGGGTCGTAATTCGGCCCAATTACTTAGTGGACTATTAACGGGCCAGAAGTGACCATGGGCCGCATTGATGACAAGTTTAGGACAGGCCATTGATGGGCCGATTTGACAGAGAATGTTGGGCCTTTAGCTGGGCCGGCCCATTATGGTCTGCAGAATCTTGTGGGCCTTTAGCTGGGCCGACCCATTGTCGTCCGCAAAATCTTGCGGGCCTTTAGCTAGGCCGGCTCATTATGGTCTGCAAAATTGTGTGGGCCTTTAGCTGGGCCGACCCATTATGGTCCGCTAAATTTTGTGGGCCTTTACCTGGGCCGGCCCATTATGGTATGCAAAATCTTGTTGGCCTTTAGCTGGGATGGCCCATTATGGTCCGCTAAATCTTATGGGCCTTCGGTTGGGCCGGCCCATTTAAACTTTATGGGCCATTTTTTGGCCGGTCCACGTGTCAACATATCATAGGCCCATCTCGACCGTTGGATGAGTGACACCTATGCCAACATGGAGCTGACACGTGTTTCCTCCAGCCAATGATGATTTTACACGTGGAAAATCGGCATTGGTCGTGGCTGTTAGCGGGTTATCGGATCTAAAAACCGGACCCGATAGGTTAACGACGGTTAACATCGTCCCGTTACGGTGGATGCCACGTGTCGGTCACCCTTGACGAAAGCACTTCTATGACGCGTGATTTATCGTCATGGAAGTGGACACTTCCGTGATGATAATTTTGGTAATGTCATGGAACACTTCTACGACAGCACAGGTATGACTGTCTTGATTCTGTCATAAAATCGTCATGGATGTACATGCATGACAAAAAACGTGACCTACTATGACAAACACGTATCATCACGGAAGTGTATTTTTTTGTAGTGTACGTGCATGCTACGGGAATCACAAACTTAAACACAAGTATTTCTACAATCCACAATTACTCACTAGAATGACTCTAATATTATCATCCTCATATCTGAAAACAATCATAAGGAATCAAACTTCTCATAGTATTCAATACACTTTATATGAAAGTTTTTATTATATCCCTCTTGGATGTTTATCATATTAGGACTAAATTCATAACCAAAGCAAATTACCATGCTATTTAAAAAGACTCTCAAGATAATATAAGTGAATCATGAGAGTTCAACAATTTCTATAAAATAAACCACCACCGTGCTCTAAAAAGATATAAGTGAAGCATTAGAGCAAAATTGCCTAGCTCAAAAGATATAAGTGAAGCACATAGAGTATTATAATAAATCACGATTCATGCGTGTCCCTCTCAAAAGGTGTGTATAGAAAGGATGATTGTGGAAAACTAAAAAGTAAAGACTCATATCATACAACATGCTCCAAGCAAAACACATATCATGTGGTGAATAAAAATATAGTCTCAAGTAAAGTTACCGATAGACGAAGACGAAAGAGGGGACGCCTTCCGGGGCATCCCCAAGCTTAGGCTCTTGGTTGTCCTTGAATATTACCTTGGGTGCCTTGGGAATCCCCAATCTTAGGCTCTTGCCACTCCTTATTCCATAGTCCATCAAATCCTTACCCAAAACTTGATTTTTTTATCAACACAAAACTCAACATAAAATCTCATGAGATCCATTAGTATAAGAAAATAAATCACCACTTTTGGTAGTTATGAACTCATTATTTGTTTATATTGGTGTAAAATCTACTGTATTCCATTTATCCATGGTTCATACTAACCGATACTACCCATAGATTCATCAAAATAAGCAAACAACACAAAGAAAACAGAATCTGACAAAAACAGAACAGTCTGTAGTAATCTGTAACTCTCAAATACTTCTATAACTCCAAAAATTCTAAAAAAATAGGAGAAAATAGGCAATTTTTATATTAATATTCTTCAAAAATAATCCATATTTTGTCACGCCTCTATTAAAAATGAGAATTATTTTCTTGGCGCAAAAGTTTCTGTTTTTCAGCAAGATCAAATCAACTATCATTGTAGGCTATCCCAAAGGTCTTACTTGGCACAAACACTAATTAAACCAAAAAACACATCTAACCAGAGTCTAGATGAATTATTTATTAAAAATAGCAAAGAAAAATATTGGGTTTTGTCCCAACAAGTGCTTTCCTTTAAAGTCTTTTAGCTAGGCATTGAGATATCAATGATGCTCACATGAAAGACAAGAATTGAAGCGCAAAGAGAGCATCCTGAAACACGTGACAAACACATTTAATTCTAACATACTTCTATGCATACGCATTTTATAAGCAAACAAATTATTAAGGCAGCCAAAAACTAGCATATGCATGGAAGAAGAAGGAAACAATAGCAATCTCAACATAACGAGATGTAATTTAGTGACGTGAAAATTTCTACAACCATATTTTCCTCTCTCATAATAATTACATGTAGGATCATAATCAAATTCAACAACATAGCTATCACATAAAATTTTCTCTTCATTATCTACATGCATGCAAAGTTGACACTCTTGTGAAGTAGTGGGATTATCATAAAATAATGTCATGACCTCTCCGAACCCACTTCTATCAAAAACTTCATAAGATTGAACATTATCCAAATATGTGGGATATAAAGTTGAGACTCTTCCAAACCCACTTTCAGTATTATTGCAAACATTATTATCAATCTCATATTCATCATGGGGCTTAAATAATTTTTCAAGATCATAACAAGCATTATCACCCCAATCATGATCATTGCAATAAGTAGAGGTCATAGCAATACTAGCATCCCCAAGCTTGGGGTTTTGCATATCATTAGCACAATTGACATTAATAGAATTTATAATAACATCATTTCAATCATGCTTTTCATTCAAGGAACTATCAAGTATGGGTGCAATAGCAACAATGTAATGTTTAACATAAGGAACTAGAGCAAATTCATCTCCATAAACATTATTAATATTGGCACCATGGCCATAAGAATAGCAAGCATCACACTCATCAAGGGAGGGTATCTCAATCAAATCATCGGTCATAATTATCTATAGATTCATGCATATCATTATTTTCTTCCAAAGCAATGGTCATTCTCTCAATAAATTATTTAACATAGGCATTATGAGCATAGTTTCCATAGCAATATTTAAGTATGTCAAAATTTTCAGATTTGTAGAGAGTAATATCATACTTTTCGATCAAAGAAGCAACTTCATAAGCACCCTTAAAAGCAACTTCATAAACACCCTTTTCATAAGAAGATAAGATTTCATTATCATTAAACTCACATAGGTAGGGAAAGTGTTTTCTAGGGTTCTTAGAGCAAAAAGTAAAATCACAAAGTTCACAAAGATTCCAAGCATAACATAGCAAACAATTTATTTGATTCCATAAGAGTCTCCCCTTTTCCAACAAACGGTGACGCACAAAATGAGCATGCTCATCTAAAGATTTTCCCTCAACTAAACTAGTTGGGGTTTCAGCACGAGCACATATGGATCGAAGATGATCCAAGTAGAAAACTTTAAGTGGATCCATAAACTTTGTTTCTGATTTTCAATAAACACACAATTATACCAAGAAAACGAGAAAACAAACCAAGTAAGACATAAGGGCAAACGAAAAGAAGGACGAAAGAGAAGGCAAATAAAAAGGAAAATCTTTTTGAAACTCGTTTTAGAAGTGGGAGAGAGGAAAACGAGAGGCAAATGGTGAATAATGTAATGCGAGCGATGAGAGTTTAGGATGGGTCCTTGGTAGGCTTGATGTAGATCTCCTTGACAATGTTACCAAAAATTGGCAAGTTGACAGGAGACTAATCTTGACTTGGCGTAGTTCTCCCTGGCAACGGCGCCAAAAATTCTTCCTGCTACTTCTTGAGCTTGCGTTGGTTTTTCCCTTGAAGAGGAAAGGGTGATGCAGCAAAGTAGAGATAAGTATTTCCCTCAGTTAAGAACCAAGGTATCAATCCAGTAGGAGAAGAACGCGCAAATCACCAATACCTGCACAAACAATCAAATATTTGCACCCAACGCGATAAAGGGGTTGTCAATCCCTTCACGATCACTTGCAAAGGTGAGATGTGATAGAGATAGATAAATAAAACTAAACAAAAGATAAAATATTTTTGGGGGTTTTGGGTTTATAGATCTCAAAGTAAAGATTGCAAAATAGTAGATTGAAAACTAATATGATGAAAAATAGACACGGGGGCCATAGGGTTCACTAGAGGCTTCTCTCATGAAGGCAAACAATACAGTGGGTGAACAAATTATTGTCGAGCAATTGATAGAAAAGCGCAATATTATGACGATATCCAAGGAAATGATTATGTAATATAGGCATCACGTCCGTATCAAGTAGACCGACTCCTGCATGCATCTACTACTACTACTCCACACATCGACCGACTCCTGCATGCATCTACTACTACTACTACTCCACACATCGACCGACTCCTGCCTGCATCTATAGTATTAAGTTCATGAAGAACAGAGTAATGCTTTAAGTAAGATGACATGATGTAGAGGAATTAACTCAAGCAATATAATGTAAACCCCATCTTTTTGTCCTCGATGGCAATAATACAATACGTGCCTCACTACCCCTACTTTGTCACTGGGTGAGGACACCGCAAGAATGAACTCAAGGCTAAGCACCTCTCCCATTGCAAGAAAAACCAATCTAGCTGACCAAACCAAACCGATAGTTCGAAGAGTAATACAAAGATATCAAATCATGCATATAAGAATTCAGAGAAGATTCAAATAATATTCATAGCTAAGCTCATCATAAATCAACAATTCATCGGATCTCGACAAAGAGACCACAAAGAAGATTACATCAAATAGATCTCCAAGAACACCAAGGAGAACATGGTATTGAGAATCAAAGAGAGAGAAGAAGCCATCTAGCTACTAGCTATGGACCTGTAGGTCTCTGGTAAACTACTCACGCTTCATCAGAAGGGCAATAGTGTTGAGGTAGATGTGCTCTGTGATCGAATCCCCCTCCGGCAGGATGCCAAAAAAGGCTCCAAGATGGGATCTCACGGGAACAAAAGTTTGTGACAGTGGATAAGTGTTTTCGTGGATGCTTCTAGTGGTTTGGGAATATATGTGAATATATAGGAGGCAGAACTAGGTCAGGGGAGTCATGACGGGCCCATAAGGTAGGGGGGCGCGCCCTCCACCCTTGTCGCCGCCTCGTGGCTCTTCCGACTTGAACTCCAAGTGTCTTGGGTGTCTTCTGGTCCAAGAAAAATCATCATGAAGTTTTCTTCCGTTTGGACTCCGTTTGATAGTCCTTTTCTGTGAAGCTCAAAAACAAGGAAAAAACTAAAACTGGCACTGGACTCTAGGTTAATAGGTTAGCCCCAAAAATAATATAAAATAGCATATTAATGCATATAAAACATCCAAAACAGCTAGCATGGAACAATCAAAAGTTATAGATACGTTGGGGACGTATGTGTAGTGTTGCGTGATTCTCCTACTGGTTCGATAACCTTGTTCTCATCACTGAGGGAAATACCTACCGTCGTTGTGCTGCATCATCCCTTCCTCTTTGGGGAAATACCAACGTAGTTCTAGCCGCAATCAAAAGGAATTTCTGGCGCCATTGCCGGGGAGACATAATCAACATATACCAGGTTCCTAATCACAATACATTATTTGCCATTTGCTTCTCGTTTTCATCTCCACCACTTCACAAAAATAATTTCGTTTTATTCGCCCTCTTTTTCGTTCACCGTTTTCTCATCAGATCTATTTTTGAGTGCAATCTTGTTGCGTAGTCACGATGACTCAAGAGAACACCAAGTTGTTTGATTTCTCCAATACCAACAACAATGATTTTATTAGCACTCCGATTGCTCCTCCCGCCACTAGTGCACTGGCCACTAGTGCGGAGTCTTGTTATGAAAGATCAATTTTCTGGTACTCGTAATGAGGATGTCGCATCCCATCTTAACACATTCATGGAAATATGTGATATGGAGAAGAAAAAAGATGTGTAAAATGATATTGTGATGTTGATATTATTCCAGATTTCTTAGCGAGATCATGCAAAAATTTGGTTTTCTTCTTTAACTCGCAATAGTATCGATTCTTGGGATAAGTGCAAAGATGTTTTTACTAGTAAGTATTTTCCGCCCGCGATTTTTTCCCTTAGGACGCAAATCATGAATTTTAAACAACTTAAGCATCAACATGTTGCGCAATCTTGGGAAAGAATGAAATTGATGCTAAGAAATTGTCCTACTCATGGTTTAAATCTTTGGATGATCATACAAAAAATTTATGCAGGATTGAATTTTGTTTCTAGAAATCTTTTAGATTCCGCCACGGGTGGTACTTTTATGGAAATTACTTTGGGTTAAGATACTAAATTGCTTGATAATATTATGGCAACTTATTCACAATGGCATACCGAAAGAGCTCCTACAAGTAAAAAGGTTAATTCTGTAGAAGAAATAAATTCTTTGAGTGAAAAAGGTGATGCTCTTATGAAGTTGGTTGCTAATAAAAATGCTTCTATTGATCTTAATGATGTGCCTTTGTCTATTTTGATTGAGCAAAATAATGATGTCGTATATGTGAATTTTGTTTCGCGAAATAATTTTAATAACAATGATTATAGAAGTAATTTTAATCCTAGACCTCTTTCGGGAAATTCTTCTAATAATTATAGTAATTCCTATGGTAATCCTTCTTATAATAATAATAGGAACGCCTCTGATCTTGTGAATAATATTAAAGAATTTATCAATGCTCAAAAGAATTTTAATACTACGATAGAAGAAAAGTTGAGTAAGATTGATGATATGTCTAGAAGCATTGATAGAATTTCTCATGATGTAGAAAATCTCAAGATGAAATTTTGTGTGCCTAAGGTTGAGGAATCAATTAAAGCTTTATATGTTTCTATGTATGAAAGTAAGAAAAGAACCGCTATGCTTAGAGCTAAAAGAGAATTTTTAGAAAAAGCGTTTTCTAGCGATTGCTTTCATAAAAATGATGAAGATCTTAAAGTGATTGGTGTTTATTCTATTGATTCCTTGTTTAGTAAAATTAAGATTGATAATAAAGGGACTGGATAAGAGTCAACTTTAGCTAGAAGGCATCCCGATAATTCGGAGGGTGAAAATCTTGATGAGAAAATTGGTAAAAGTGGGTTTGGAGAGGTCAAAACTTTAACTAGTGATGTGCCCACTCTTTTGGATTACAAAGACTTTAATTGTGATGATTGTTCTTTGATTGATTGTATTTCTTTGTTGCAATCCATGATAAATTCACCCCATTCTTATTATGAGCAAAATAAAGCTTTTACTAAACATATCGTTGATGCTATGATGAAAGTTTTGGAAGAAAAGTTGGAATTAGAGATTTCAATTCCTAGAAAATTACATGATGAATGGGAACCTACTATCAAAGTCAAGATTAAAAATTATGAGTGTTTTGCTTTATGTGACTTGGGTGGTAGTGCTTCTACAATTCTGAAATCTTTATGTGATGCGCTTGGTCTTACCGATATTGAAGAATGTTCTTTAAGTTTGCACTTGGCGGATTCTACTATTAAAAAGTCTTTGGGAAGAATTAATGATGTTCTTATTCTTGCAAATAGGAATTATGTGCCCATAGATTTTATTGTTCTTGATATTGATTGCAATCCGTCTTGCCCAATTATTCTTGGTAGACCGTTTTACGTACTATTGGTGCCATGCTTCATATGACAGAAGGCAATATTAATTTCCACTAAGGAAGGGTATCGAACACTTCCCTTGAACAAGAACTAAGCCACCATATGAATCAATCATGAGGGCATTTTATGGATCTAGAAACAAAGATGACAACACCTAGATCCTTTGCATTATGCCTAGCTAGGGGCATAAAACGATAGAGCTTGTTGGGAGGCAACCCAATGAATACAATTTACTTTTGTCTTTTTCTTTTTGTTCTTGAGTGTTTGCACAATTATCCTACTATTATGATTGTCTTTTTATGTTTTAGTTAGTGTTTGTGCCAAGCAAAGCCTTTGGGATCATGTTGGGTGATAGTTGTTTGATCTTGCTAAAAAACACAAACTTTTGCACCCACAAAAATAATTCTCATTTTTAACAGAAGTGCAATAAAATACTGATTCATTGTTCAGAAGATTAATATACAAATTTCCCACGTTTTCCTAATTTTCAGAATTTTTGGAATTACAGAAGTATCGGAAGTTTCCAGATTACTTCAGATTGTTTTGTTTTTGACAGATTCTGCTTTCTTTGTGTTGTGTGCTTATTTTGATGAATCTATGGTTTGTATTGAAGGGTATAAGCTATAGCAAAGTTGGAATGTAGTAGATATAATGCAGAAATAAAATATGAATGGGTTTGCAACAGTACTTATAGTAGTAATTGGCTTTGTTATACTGACGGATCTCATGAAGGTTTTGTTGAGTTTTGTGTGATTGAAGTTTTCAAGTTTTGGGTGAGATCACGATGGATGAAGGAATAAGGAGTAAGAAGAGCCTACGCTTGGGGATGCCCATGGCATCCCAAGCTATTATCTAAAAGATAAGCAAGCAACTAAGCTTGGGGATGCCCGAGTGGCATCCCCTCTTTCTTCTAACGACCATTGCTATTTTACTTGGAGCTATATTTTTATTCGTCACATATCATGAGTTTTGCTTGGAGTATCTTGTATGATATGAGTCTTTGCTTGTTTTGATTTTTATTTGAAGTCATCTATCCTTGCTGGACACACCTATTTGAGAGAGACAAAATTATGCTATGACTTGTTAGAATTGCTCTCTGTGCTTCACTTAAATCTTTTTGAGCTATGGAACTGCTCTAGTGCTTCACTTATATCTTTTTGAGCATGGTGTGCTTTAGTATTTTTGAAGAAATGCTCTCATGCTTCACTTAGATTTATTTGAGAGTTAGTAAATTTTTTAAGAAATTCCCTCATGCTTCACTTAAAATATTTTGAGAGAAGAAAATCCTTATGCTCATGTTCTTTACTTATATTTGTTTGAGCTATCAAAAGCAACATATGAAACCAGTCCCAAAGTGATAGATATTCAAGAGGGATATAATAAAAACTTTCATGAAGATCATTGGACAAAGTAAACTTGATTCCTTGTAGTAGTTTTGCGATATGATGATATAATATGTGAGTCGTGTTGACGAGTAACTATGCTTTAGTAAGAATATTGGTGTTAAGGTTTGTGATTCCCTATGGAAGCATGAAAGTCAATAGTTATGCAATGAAATTACATCCTACTTGTGGTGCATTATTCAGTGTCAGTTATGCTTAATGCTTGCTTATGAGATTTTTTGTTTCTTGGTTGGATGCTTCTCAATCTTTTGCTAGCCTTCATTTGCACTAAGTATGATCACTACTTGTGCATCCAAAATCCTTAAACCAGTTTTGCCACACGAATCCACTATACCTACCTATATGTGGTATTCTTTTGCCGTTCTAAGCAAATTTGTATGTGCCTGATACGTCTCCGTCGTATCTATAATTTTTGATTGTTCCATGCCAATATTATACAACTTTCACATAATTTTGGCATCATTTTATATGATTTATTGGACTAACCTATTGATACAGTGCCTAGTGCCAGTTCCTGTTTGTTGCATGTTTTTTGTTTTGCAGAAAGTCCATATCAAACAAAGTCCAAATCCGATAAAAATTGATGGAGAATTATTTATGAATATATGTGATTTTTGGGAGGTGGAATCAACGCAAACGGGGGGCCACAGTGGCCACAACCCACCTGGACGCGTCGGGCACCCCCTGGCGCACCCAGGTATCTTGTGCCCTCCTCGAAGGTCGGTTGGGGCCCTTCTTCTGGAGCAAGAAAGATGATTTATGGAAAAAAATCGTGTAAAAATTTCAGCGCAATCGGAGTTATGGATCTCCGGGAATTTAAGAAACCATGAAGGGCCAGATCCGGGGAAGGCAAAACAGAAGAGAACAAAGAGGGACATCCACTCTCGAAGGGGCTCCTGCCCCTCCACCGCCATGGAGGCCCTGGACCAGAGGGGAAACCCTTGTCCCATCTAGGAGGGAGGCCAAGGAAGAAGAAGGAGGAGGTGAGCTTGAGGGAGTCCTGGATTACGGGGTATCTAGACAGCCGGACTATATACTTTGTCCGGACTATTGGAGCGTGAAGATACAAGACTCAAGACTTTGTCCCGTGTCCGGATGGGACCACTACAAAAAAAATACACTTACGTGATGATACGTGTTTGTCACAGTAGGTCGCGTTTTTTGTCATGCATGTACATCCATGACAAATTTATGACAGAATCAAGATAGTCATACATGTGCTGTCGTAGAAGTGTTCCATGACATTACCAAAATTATCATCACGGAAGTGTCCACTTCCATGATGATAAATCGTGCGTCACAGAACTGCTTTCGTCAAGGGTGACCGACACGTGGCATCCACAGTAACGGAACGCCGTTAAGCTATCGGGTCGGTTTCGGATCCGATAACCCGTTAACAGCCCTGACCAATGGGGATTTTCCACGTGTAAAATCATCATTGGCTGGAGCAAACACGCATCGGCTCACCGTTGGGATAGATGTCATCCGCTCATTGGACGAAGGCGCCTATGATACGGTGACATGTGGCACGGCCCAACAGAGGCCCATTCCTGTGAAAAGGCCGGCATGTTTGACTTGGTCAAAAGGTGGCGGGCCGGCCCACGGAAAGCCTGTTAACGGCCTGTTCGCATATAGCCCATTTACAGCCCGCTAACCCAGGGCCCGTTACGCCCTATCCGAATTTGGCCCAGTAGCGTCATCTGGGCTGTCCAATATGATTCAGCCCGTTTTAACTTCCAGCCCATGTGTGGCCCATGACTTCTTTCGGCCCATATGAGGACCTTTGTAACTCTTGGCCCATTAACGGCCCGTGGTGAAACTGGCCCGTAATGAACAGTGTATCACTTTATACCCATTAGCGGCCCGTTATTCCATTGGGCCGTTTCCAGCCCAAGTTATCTTTCGGCCTTCTCAGGGCCCATTGATTCTTGGGCTCATTTGCAGCATTCGGTTACATACGGCCTGTTACTGTCATTTTCTGCTTGTGGGCCAAATTCAGCCCGTCGTTACAGTCGGCCCATTTGCGGACCGTTAATACATTGGGCCGTTTACATGTCAAAAAAACCCGTTGGGCTGTTTTCATAGAGTTATCAAATGCGGCCTATTAACGGCCCGTTATGGTCCACGAATAGTACGGCCCATGATTGGCGAAATGATGATACGCCCCGTAGAAGGCCCATGGATCCTACGGCCCGTATGAGGCCCATGGATAGTACGACCCGTAGAAGGCCCATGGACCATATGGTCCGTAGAAGGCCCATTGATCCCTAAGGCCCGTATAGAAGGCCGATGGATCCTACGGCCCATATAGAAGGCGAATGGTCCTATGGCTAAAAGAAGGCACATGGATCATACGGCCTGCAGGAGGCCCATGGTTACAACAGTTCGTGTGTTGCCATGATTATTTTGGCCTAGTTACCAAAAATAGGCTATTATGGCCACTAGAAAAACACAGAAAAAAGAACTGCAGTGACTACATGCAAACAGCTAAACAAGACAATAAGGAAATAAATAAGCAAGCAATTAAGGCTAGCCTATTACCGCTATTACACATATTACATCCACTGGGCATCAAAGTTGGCCACCAGTGCAAATATAGGGAAAAAAGGAGCATATTACATACACTTGGCCATCAAAGTTGGCCACCAGTGCAAATAAACGTGGCAGCAAAACAAGAGCATAACTGAAACAACTTCAGAAGAGCTCAAGAAACGTTATCCTGGGTATCCACCATGCTGGCAATAAGCTTTGCAAGCTGATTAGCTTTGTCCTGTTTGGCGCTAAAATCCTCCAATGCTTGCTGTTGTTCAAGAAAGTATGCATATGAATGCTCCAAGGACTTCCGCAGTCCTTCCGCTTCTTGACGTAGCATAGCTGATCGATGTCTTTCAGCTTGTAGTTGAGACTCAAGAAACCGAACTGATTCAGACAGTGAGTTTGAATAGCTTGTGCATGCGGTAGTGGCCAGTAACTCAAACACTAAACCAAGAGAGGACTTTGGGGTTGTCTCGCTGTCTTCAAGATAGTCTTCCTTAGCTATTTTATCAGCTTTGTTGGAGACCAACAAGGATGTGTCACTATCCTGAACCTTATGTGCATTACTTCCTTTACCATTGCTTAATAAGGCACTCTTCCCCAATATTTTGTCAGCATTCTAAAAGAAGAAACAAGCAGACACATAACAAGTTTAGCATGTACTAGTATATTGAACTCATTTCGGTGAACCAGTTCATTAGTAAGGTGGACAGGATTAGACTACCAAGTCTTCTATTGCCAAGTACTAGTATATAATAAAAGCATCAAACAAACATATATCTATGTCCTGTGGTCACTGCATTGTCTTGCCAAATCAAAATAGAGACACAGTTCAAATCATATCAGTTCAAGACAAAGCAGCAGTGAAAGAATACAAAGAATGGGAAACTACACGGCACAACAAGATTTCAGATGGGTACCATGGGTCTACACGTACAACAACACTATTGGCTCTGTTGTGATGCTAGTAATGTGCATGATATGAAAGTGAACTGTATACACAATTGAAATTGAAATCAACAGAGCTATTGATAAGAGCAAACCTGTTAAAGAAACATGCGTGAACATACCTGATGTGCCATTGGAGTTTCGATTGGATCCTTCAATTTAAAAATAAGTTCGTATCAGTAAATATAGTGATACAAGAGCAAAGCAATCATAGTTAAAAAAAAGGCGCGCCTAAGCGAGCGCTTAAGCGCGCCTAGGCTCTAGGCGTTGGCAAAACGCATTGTGCATAACTACGCATAATCTGTGCATAACTGCACATAAGCATGCGCTTTGGTCAGTAAAGCGCAAGGCGGTGGCAAAACGCACAATTAACGCCTAGCACTTTTTTGAACTATGATAGCAATGGAATCTTAAATTAGAACAGTTGTTCTTCAGGTTTAAGCACTTGTTCTACATGAATAGAGTACAGTAAGACGCAAGAATAAAATACTTAAAAATAGAAAAAGAGCTCATAGACCTTACCACATTCTTGGTTCGGGACCAGTACAGAACAAGGCATTCCCAGTCATCGTCCAGTAAATGTGTCTCAAGAGAACGTAAGGGAATTTGATGAGTTTCTTTGCCGGTGAAGTACGTTTTCTTCAAGTAATTCTGATACTGCCACCAAGCATTCTTGAAGATAGCAGAGGTATTAGCACATGTTACCTCATCTTGAGTTTCCAAATCGGTCCTTCTCTATAGAGAAAAATGGGAAAATTTGTTGTATTATAACCATCATGGAGGTAGGATGTATGGGACGAAGCAAAGTAATTGCCATGAATAACATTACTTACACATAACTCCTGGAAAAACACCTGCAACTGGCATTTTCCTTCATCTTCAGTATAATATTTCCAAGATGGGAAGATACGCACATACGATTTAACAACATCAAATGCGATAGATGCTAAACTACGACTGGCTGGTTGTGCTTCCTCCATAGGAATAGGCGTACTAACTGGTGGGGTTGGGGTTCGCCGTGATAGTACTGGCCCTTTGGGCACTGGAGCTGCCTTACTAACTGCTATTGTTTGGGAGCTCTGTGGTGGAGATGGTGCTGTGTTAACAGGAACTGGGTTACTATCGGCTGGGGTTGGGGTTAGATTGGGTGAAGCTGGTTCTCTGTCCATTGCAGTAGGGGTGCAATGTGCGAGAGTTTGGGTTATGTGTGGTAGGGCTGGTTCTTGTGCATGTACAACCGGGGTGCTATCTCCACCAAGAGGTAGCACTATTTTATTTGAAGACCGTGTTTTTATTCCGCTAGATACTGGCATCACCCGCTCCAATTCAAATGGCTGATAAACAGGAAACATAGTTGAATATACAAACATTGTATGAGAGACAGATGCAATAGATAGTGTGGAAAAAAGAGGGCATGAAATAGTTGACATGTATATTGTTTAACTAAAATGGATAGCATGACATAATTTCACATATATGATGTCTATCTAAACTGGATGGCATAGCATAACATAATTCAAAGATATGATGAATAACTAAACATGATCGCATGACATAACTCACCTACATGTTATCTAAGTAATCAGGATCGCATCATTTAATTCACATATGTGGTTTATATGCTAAACAGAGGGCATTCAATATGATGTCTGAACTAAGAACATGGTGTTAAATATTGTGTATATGATGTCTAAACTATGCAATGCAAGACACCGTATGCATGATATGAGCAGTATAACCGTGCCAAGTTAGAGCATACACCTCAGTGGGGGAATAGGACGGGTCATTTGTCTCTGAATCCATCTCTGAGGAGCTATCAGGACCCAACAAGAGATCTGCTTCGACAGGTAGCACTGTCTGCTCTGAAGGCCTTGTTTTCACTCCAGATTTTTCCATCTCCCACCCAAATGGCTGATTCACAGGAAGAGTAGTTTAATGTACAAACATTGCCAACAAATGGAAATGTAATGAAGAAAAGGATGGGCAAGATATCATTCAAATATGATGCCTGGTTAAACAGGATGGCATTGCACATTTCACATATATTATGGCTGGCTAAAAGACATGAGACTGCATAATTCCCATATATGATATAGAAACTAAACAGGTGGCATTATAGAACATGTCTAAACTAAGCATATGACATATATGATGTCAAAAGTAGGCACTGCAAGGCAACATATGCATGATATGACTAACATCATCATGCCAAGGTAGAGCAAACACCTTGGGGGGTAAATAGGAGTGGTCAGCGGCGTCTGAATACGCCTCAGAACAGATATCTTCCGCTGGATTACAATCTGGAGAGGGGTGGGGAGGGTTTGCCATTGAACCCACCATGGAGTGATGTCTGCATGACATTGTATTGCCACGCAAAACTCTTCTCTTTTTCTCTACATGTTCAGCATGAGTGTGTACAATATCTGACATGCATACGAAAAAAATATGGTGAGATTATGTAAGGAGAGCATGCAGAAATTTAGAGTGATGGTACAACCAGTGGATCGACGTTTTTCCGTTGAACCAAAATAGCCCTAATGGATCGACGTGAATGTATAGTAATAAGTGATGCAACAAGTGTACAACCTCTTTGTTGTAGCCGTGTTGACCTCAGCATCATTGGGTTGGTCGCTGAAGCAGTTGAGGCAGAGGTGGCTGTCGAAGGTGTGGAGGAAGATCTGAGGAATCTGTAGACGGCATCTAGGGCACTGCTCTGTTGTGATGGATCATTCTATCGTTGGAGCAGCTCCGGTGAGCCATAAGACGTCAAGGCTGAAGCAGCACAAGACAGACATCGTCAATCTCAAGTGGGATTCTAATAGCATCTCCAATAGATGATGAAAAATGGATGTAAAATTAACATCACCAAAAACCACCTGACTACAACAGATGAGGTAAAAACTATTGACTCTGAACTTAACTGTCGAAACTAAAATTTACTGTGCAATCTGAACGCTACTGTCGAAACTGAACGCAATGGTAGCAGAGAGGCACTTGACATGTAGTTTAGGGAGGGCTTGCAGTTCATCTTCAATCTGCACACTCCTGAGCCGCCTGTCACCACCGGCCGAACCGCCGGCCCCAGCGCCGCCTCGCCGCCCCGAAATAACTCGCCACCGCCGCCCCGGCCAGCCCTCTAGGCCCTCACCCCCACCCTGAACCCTAAGATAGATAGTGGGGTACCTCTCCAGCGAGCCCCTGTCCCCGCTGCGGGTGGTTCTTCCTTAACTCCGGCGAGCCCCCCCCCCAAATCCTGAAAATCGACTGACCCAAAAGTCGATTCAGTCGACTGAAGTGTGGCTTAATCGGATCAGAGCAGCAGCATGAGCGAGGGGAGAGTAGCAGCAGCAGCTAGGCGAGCGAGCGATCGAGCGAGAGCCGGAGCAGCAGTAGCAGCGCGAGCGAGGAGTGAGAGCCGGAGCAGCAACAGCAGCGCAAGCGAGCAAGCGAGAGCCGGAGGAGCAGCAGCAGATCCGGCTGGTATGGACGCCGCCGCTGAAGGGGCCTCGCACTGGGGGAGATCCGCCATGGAGATGTCGCCCGCGGCGCCGGCTTCAAGGTAGCCGCTCCATGGGGGTGCGGGATGGAGCACCGTTGGCGCCAGGAGGTCGAGTTAAGGAGAAGGTGTGATGCGATGAGTGTACAACCTCTTTGGTGGCGCCGAGTAGGCCTCGGCTTCGTCCAAGGAGTTGGTGAGGATGCTGCGGTTCCGGGGGAGCAGGTTAAGGCGGCACTGTGCGGATGGAGCAGCCACGATAGACGAGGCGATCGTTGGAGAAGCTCCTTGGAGGTGGAGGACGGGGCGGCTGAACCGGCGGGACGGCGAGATGGACGACGGATCCTCATCCCGGGAGGTGGACAAGCGACATCGAGCTGTTGCGGTGGACGACATCGTCGGGGAAGAGGCTCAGGCTGGGCAGCGGTGACATGGCGGACGAATGAGGGTGGGGTTTCGCGGCTGGAGCGGAGAGGTTATGCGGCCTGGGATTTCGAATGGTGAAAAGGGGGCGATGGGAGGGGGTGAAGCATGACTTAGGGACGCGCTTGTCCAAAATGTAGGGTGTGTTACAAAAGTACCCCCCACCGATTTGAACTAGCGGCCCTTTCGGCTCAGGGTTAGAAGGGGGATTTCACGTGTCGGGATTTGGCAGCTGAGAAAGTTTTCGCGCGCGTTGTAGTTTCGGATAGCAAGGCGCGGGTTGTGAAGGCGCCAGTTTTGGGAGCACGATATCTGAATTTTTGGGATATAACAAGATGCAGGTTGAATTTTAGGGACAAGCCTAACGTGTAGTAATATTGTACTTGTACATACCAAATCACTTCGCACTTCCCTCAACCAAAAAGAAAACAAAAAAAATAAAACTATTGACACCACACAAAGAGAGAGTCTTGCCCCGTTTTACTATACAAATGCTATTCAAAGCTACTCCCTCCTTCCATCTATATAGGGCCTAATGCGTTTTTCGGTGCTAACTTTGACCAAATATTAGAGCAATGATATATGACATGCAACTTACACAAAGCACACCGTTAACTTCGTTTGTGAAAGGTTCTTTCAATGATATAATTTTCACATTGTGCATGTCATGTACTATTAATCTTGTCAATAGTCAAAGGCGGTCTTAAAAATCTCATTACGCCCTATATAGATGGAAGGAGGGAGTATGAATCCATGTTATGTCCGATTAACTTTTTTCGCTTTGCTGTATAATGCATGTAACCTACTCATACCAACATTTTAGTGCATTCCAAATGTCTATACTACCGCTGCAATTCGAACTAAATTTGAATTCGTTTCTCTATTTCAATAAGAATCTACAATCATGATTGTTGCCAACTTCAACCATCATAGTTTCCTTGCTATCCGCCAGATATAAATCGGACGGCCTATAATGCAGGATGGCAGGCACACCATCATCAACAACTCCGTTTTTTTATAAGAGTAGAGATAAAATATATTAAATGTAGTATAACATGTTCATAAACACACCATGTGTATCACCGTTATATATTCACACATACGTCGGTTTAAAACACTATGATGAATTCTTCAAATATCTGAATTTGCTTTTTATAATGAAGTATATATGATCTCTATTCATCTTTTACACCCACACAACCCTCTTATCTTTGTAGCTAGCGCTAACTTTCTCTTGTGCATGCACACGCCCGCATCCCTCTCACCCTCCCCCAGCATTCTCTAGCTCCATCGCGCAAATTCGTCTTTTCACTTTAGGTCGTTCACCCACGGTGTGTGTAGGCCCCCCAGCTCCTTCTTTACAGCACACATCGATCGATATGCCTCTCTAGCCAGGTGTGCCTAGCACAAACACAAGCTTACCCTCTTCTCCTATAACCGTCCATGCCTCACTCCCACCACTCTTTTCATCGTTCTCGTACTCGCACACTCCTCCCCGCTCGATATAGTATGCCTCTCGTACCACCTCCTACATGCATCCCTCTATCTCTATCCTTCTCCTCGTGCCTCGTTTGCTTCTAACACACACATGCATGTATACTGATCGATCTCCCAACATATACCTGGATCGACTTTAACTACCCCCCCCATCGATCGATGTACCTCACAAGTTATATCTCTCCTTTCTCTAACAAAGGGCGATTGATCTTCCTATGTAGTTATGTCTGCTTACCACAGCCACATCGCCCCCCCTCATCATTCATGCATGCCTCCTGACCCGTCTCTCACACGCACGTGCACAGACAACAAGCAGCCATCTCCTCTCTTATTGATATTGCGGGCGTGCCCTCCATTTGTCTAGCAAGCCTATCCCACCATTTGTTAGAAGCAACTCCACTACCACCCCCTCCAACACTCTAGCTCTGTCTCTCTCCCAACCTTATTCCTCTCACGCACATATGCATGGATGCCAATCGATCTCCCTTAATACATGAGGCAGATCGATCTCCTTAATACATGAGGTAGGCCTCTCTCCTCCTCCACACATATACCAGCCATTGTACCTCTATAGTTAATTGGGCCTCCCTCTCCCCCCACCACACACCGATAGTCGAGCGCTGCAGGTAGGTATCCATGCCACAGAGACAAACTGCACATGTCCCCTCTCACGTTCCATTAGGCCAGCCACTCTATATCTTTGACGTGGGCACACACAAATTCGATGGCACTCTTTATCGATCGCGCGCGCACACACACACATCATCCCTCTTTTCGATTCTATGGACACCTCAAGCCGGTGATACCTCCACTCTCTTCTCGTGGATCGCCCCCTCTATATATATGTTATATCCAGGACTCTATTTCACACCCATTGAATATGTTACATTTTTTGATTGAACCCCCCCCCCCCAAAAAAACTCTCAAGAACCCACACACTATATCTCCCTAGGTTTGTATCTCTCTCACACAACCCCACGTAGGTGGTGTACCTATACAAGAAGAGAATAGGTGCACCGTGCACGTACTCACGCTTCGTGCCCAGCCACACCCGCGCGGGTACACGGTGGAGCTCATTTCTTTACGAAATGGCAGCCCACGTGCTAATTTGAACGCCTGTAGCGGTTGTTTACCTAGGGAGGTCGTGTACCATGCCTGCACGAAACAAAGTTCGACTTGACGCGTTGCCGCGTTATTTTTAAATAAAGTTATAGCGCTCAATGGCACGTACACAGAATATAAAATGATTTTTATGGAGAAAAAGGTAGTCCGCTCACTATATGGAGCCTTGCGTGCCTGGTTTGTCGCTCTTCAGAGTATCTCACACAAGGCTGCATTGGCCTCTCTCTCACCGTTGGTCACTGATCCGGCCGCATCCCGTCCGCCGGAGGAAAGGGAGTGCAGTGGCCTCTCTCTCTCACCGTTGGTCACTGATCCGGCCACATCCCGTCCGCCGGGGGAAAGGGAGTGCGGTGGCCTCTCTCTCTCTCACCGTTGGTCACTGATCCGGCCGCATCCCATCCACCGGGGGAAAGGGAGGAAGTGCATCGTTTCACCGTTCGACGGCGCCGAGGCAACACGTCCCGATCTGCGGTACACGCTGTTCTCTCTGACCAAGCTCTGGCGCGGTAGGGCCTACGCCACCTACTCGCAGATTCCGCCCACCGCCGCTCACCTAGTTACATCCCAACGACCTCCAGGTATCCCCTCCGGCCTTGCTCCACTGCCCGTCTTCCCATGTCGCTGCATGTGGATCTTCCATAGTTCTTTGCCCAAAACGTAGCTCGTCTAGCGTACTTCCCATATTGCATTCTCGTCCTCACACCGTTTTAGACAAACACAACCGTGTTGTTATCTTCCCTTAGGGCAAGGAATATGCTTCTTTTTTGTCGTCGCATGTGTCATCAACTGTTATTGGCCAGTAATTGTTTCCTTTCTACCTCTTTTTTGCAAACAGGGCTATCCATTTCACCTCGTTGCTATTGCGACCTTTTGGTGAACTGCACAAATCACTTTTTTCTTAAGAGTGTTTTGTGCAGTTGTACTAAAATGTCAGATGGGCAACGTCTCTACATTTCAGTGGGACTGCACAAAGGGAGATTGGTTTTGCTCTATCCTCCTCATCCAACTCCAAGCCTAATCTTCTGTAACTAGTTAGTCTTAAAAGAGACTGCAAAGGTGACTGGCTTCTATTTATGTGTTTATTGTTTCATCAGCAGTCCTCTATTATCATAATCACACTTAATATCTTTGGAACAGGGATGCTCAGCTCTATTTTAGTGGAACTGCACAAAATGATCGGAATGTTGGATGCTCCAGATAGCTACTTTTTTCCCAACATGCCTTGTTGATTTAGACAGAGCTGGGGGGACATTGCTGCCAATGAAAGCATGGATCAATTTTATTTTAACACCTTCTCACTACTCTGTCTTCAGTTGTGATGTAACTATTAGCTCTGATCTGCTAATAATTGAGATGCATTAGCAAGGAAGTTAGTTTTTTATTATTTCCAAAAGAGCATCGATGGCAAGACACGCAAAACAGAAGCTAAAAGCTCACACCATTGTACAATTTCATGGCTCGCTGGAAAATTATTTGTATAGTACGTCAATTATGTAAACAAATGATGGAAGCTTGATAGCATTGCCAGAAGCCTCTTCATCATCCGGGTCCATGTGCCATGCACAAAATTATACTCCTTCGTTCCTAAATATTTGTCTTTTTACAAATTTCAAACGGGAATATTTTAGAGTGTAGATTCACTCATTTTGCTTCGTATGTGTACTCCCTCCGTTCTTAAATATTCTATTCGTCTTTCTAGAGATTTCAACAAGTGACTACATACAGAGCAAAATGAGAGAATCTACACTCTAAAATATGTATATACATCCGTATGTGCCAGTCCATTTGAAATCTCTAAAAGACAAATATTTGAGTAGTCACTCGTTTGAAATCTCGAGAAATACAAATATACTTCGGAGTATATTTAAGAACCGAGGGGGGTAGTGCACAACCGCATGGGAGACTCAGCCCGGTCGTTGCGCTGCATTAATAGTGAGTAATGAGCAGTCAAATCGTAAGCCCCACCTTTCCCACTGTAAGTTGCTCTGAAGAAGCAACCATCAATACGATCTTCTTTGAATCCGCTCATACTACTCCATACGTCACTGTTTATACAACGCGCTTCAGAAAAAAGAAAAAAGATCTGTGGGACCAAGGCGACTAGCGATTGGCCTGAAAAATAGCATTGGTAGTTATAGCACGGCATCTATTACTAGTAGAGGGAATAATGCGTACACACATGCATGCAGGGCTTCCACCCCGGGTACACACATGCATGCACTTACTCCACTCCGTAGTTACATGGGGAGAAAATTGTGGACTTGATTGCGGTTACCACGCCCTAATTAATTGAGCATTAAACCAAACACGTCTAAAGTCTCTCTGGTGGTGGAAATGCATTGAGAGAAATGCATCATAATGAAGCGCGCCCTGTAAACTGTGACGGAGGGAGGAGTAGTATGAAGGTTCAAAACCAAGTACGCGTATGGCCAGTCGGTCAACGCACCTCCTCTTGGCATATCACTGACATGTGGGACAGGAGTGTGAGCAAACCGATCTCAATTGACGGCAAAGAGCCAACCCGCCATTCCTTGAGAGAGACGAGGAGCGAGAACACACAGACAGGTTCGCATGGAGGCGAAGATATATTCGATCATGGTTGGTTGATCGATATCATTCATTACATGTTGGGCTGCCATTTTCTGCCCTTCTCCGGAATAAACGTGTACTTTATCAGAGATAAAAAGAAATAAGAGTACAAACGCTCCACCATGCGGTTCTAGTAGTAGTACTACTCGTACTACTGCGCTTGGCTCTTCGCCTATTCGTGAAGTCGAACAATGATGGTACTCCGCATGTTGGGTACTACAGTGTATGCCTCTGACAATCTGACACCGAATGGACTGATACATGTCCATGGAGGGTAGGTTGCATTAGTCAAAAGGCGTAAGCGAGCTTCACCTTGTCCTGCAAGCTTCTCCTCGTTCTGCGAGTTGACGGGACACACCAAAAAGTAGTGCTAGTCCATACTCCCTCCTTTCCGGTTAATATGGCTCAATCTTTTTTGCGGGTAATTGAGAGAGCTTTATTCATATATAAGCATTCTTAGGACGATCAGCCAAGACACTGGTCACTAGGAAGCGAGGTACCCCGCAAAAAAAGAAGTAGGAAGCGAGGTGTTTCATCAAGCCAGCTCTCGGCCACATTCAAAGTGCAGCAAGCACGGTTTGGACGAAGATGCGCCGCAAGGTTTGCTGACCTGTTTACATGCTGAATAACAAAAAAGAGGAATTTTTACCGAGCGCTACTATTTGTAACAGGATATGAGCTAGAATTAAGCGAGAATTGTGGCGAGTGTTCCATGCAATCAACTTCCATTATCACATGCGAGAACCCTCGAAGAGAACCAAATGTGTTGAAGATTGTTTTATCACATTTTAAAATTATAATAAGAGTGCAGACGCTCCTCCATCCGGTTCCTAGTACTAGTATAGTACGTACCTTTATAGACTATATTAGTAAACTTTGCGCTTGGCTGTTCTCCTATTGGGGAAGTCGAACAATAGTAGCACTAGTAGTATAGTGTATGCTTCTGGCAATCTGACACCGAATTAACTATTGCACGTCCACCGCCTGAGCGAGGGAGAGCTTGCATTAGTCAAAAGTTTCTCCTTGTCCTGCGAGCCACCGCGCGCAAGTAATGCTAGTCCATACTGCCTCCTCTCCGGTTAATATGGATTAATTTCAAACGAGATAAATACATTGTATGTCACTGTATATTTGTAAAAATACGGTCAGTGGACTTCATAATACGCTCATTGCGCTCAATATATATATTTTCCTATGTTTATACTGTCACTAGCTCACCCTGACTGAGTATGTGTGTGCATGTACGTGTAGGTTGAGCACTTAGCGTGACCGTGTGTGTTCTATCGTGTGCTCGGACATGCATGCATTAGGGCGCCGCGCGTGATTTTGCGTCCATTTGTACGTGTGACTGTTGCATACATGTAGGGGGAGTACGTGTAGGGGCCACTAAGGAGCAGTCAAATCACACAGTAAGTTAGTCGGAAGAAGCAACCATCATTTCACTCTTGAATGACATGTATGCAATATAAAATGGTTGATATGGAGAGAAAAAGAAAACCACTATATATACACTAGCAGGAGCCTAAGCTACAAGCCTGCTTGCTAAGGTTGCTCTCTTCACAAGCATAGAACGACGGGCCTGATCCTGCAGCTAGGGGAAGGGAACAATGTTCTGCGTAGACGTGGTCGACATCGGCGAAGGAGAAAACCCACAGTCGGTGCGTCCCAATCGGGGGTCACCGCGGTTTGGGCCGATGTCGCGTCCCAACCGCCCTTCTAGCTACAGCCCGACGGCCCAGGTAGTCCATCTTCCTTTTGGAGCCGCCTTGCTCCACTGCCGTAGCTCCATCTCAATGTCGGTCTTTCTCTACTTCTATCGGCTTCTACTTGTGATGAGTTTATGTCTCATGAACTAGTGCTATTACTATTATTCTAATCACACTTCTTCAATATCTTTGCCATCAGGAATGCTCAGGTCGATTTTAGTGGAACTGCACAAAAGCATCGTATGATCCGAGGGTGCCAGCCGTCTTTCCTTCGACAGGTTCTACCTGGCCAGGGAATTAAATCATGTTTAGGGTTTAGGGTTTAAGTCGTAGTGACCCCATCAACAGTTTTTCTTTCGTGCACACTCTCACAACTTTTTTCTTTAGTTGTGAAATAAATATTGGCTATGATCTGTGAATCATTGAGATGCATCAGCATGCGTGTTAGTTTTCCTTTGTATTTGATGGAATGTTGTAACGGGGCAACCTTGGAATAGGAATGAAAATGGAGTGGAAAGTTTCCGTTTTTCCGGAGAAAAAATGGAAACGGAGAGAAACCAACGTTTCGTTTCGTTGGATCGCGCCATCGAGAAAAACCAACGTTTAAATCTATCGTGTTCGTGTCTCACCCTCCTCCACGGCTCGACCCTACACGGTCACTCGGCATGCCACTCACCGCAAACCGAGTATACGATAACTTTCCCGCCTGCTTGTCGATGGATCGCGCCATGGAGTACTACTAGCACTACTGGTAGAGATTGACGAGTTGGGGGAGGACAGCTAGCTGTAGCACGGACTCCCAAAAACTTTTTACATGCATGTTGTAGCCGGCTATTGCGACCTTTGAACGTGGAGCACCCGCGTGCACCCGGAAGCGGCGCGGGCGACGCTCTCTCGGCCGGTGCACCGCTTCAATGCCGGCGCCAGTGAGAGGTCGCATCCGCTCTGGCCGGGTATGAATGCAGCACTGACCGTTTCGGGTGGGAAGCACACGCGCGCGGGTGATGAAGAGGGTTCGGGTTGGTCAGGACCGGTCGTGGCAGCGGTCCGGACGTGCGCAAACAAGATGATGTACATTAATATTGCTGCGTATATAATTAACAACGTAAATAATGTGCCAGTTGGACAAATATGATTGGAGATGGAGATGTAAATGGAATTTTACGTAAACACGGATATGCATGTCTATGTGTGTGTGCGCGACGACTCTCGCGACCTGGAAGCGGGGGCGTGTTTTTGATCGAGTTTTCTTTCTTGGTACATTAGAAAATCAGTTTGTCCAATTCACATCTAGATGTTATTTAAGGATATCACATCTAAGCTCCCACAAGTATATAACGTAGCAACAAGAAACAAAAAAAACTAGGACAAAAAAATAGACCACAAACAGAGTGGACATCAACTTAGATGTGACATAACTATGTCACATCTAGATGTGTCCTAGATAGACCTTAAAAAATTGTCTGCTAGTTTTCGTTTCTTTTTTCCGGAAACACGCGTATTCTATTTAAAACCACTGCTATGGAGAGATTTTTTTTACTCCATTATAGCCTCTTGTTTGATAGAGTTTCTCGCGTCTCGCTCTCTCACCCTCTGTACATCGGAAGTAGTACTCCCTCTATACATTAAATAAAGAGTTTCGTTTCGTACTTACACAATTTAAAACGATTGTTATGGAGAGAATAAGAAAACCACTCCACTATATATTAGTCGTATACATAGGAGAGTACTATATGGACGCAGCTTCATTGACTTAGTGCACCTGCCTTTGGGTTTATGACAGGTGGGCCCAAAATGTGGCTGGCTCACCTATCATACAGCCAAAAGCAGATGGAGTGAAGGCACCGGAGCTCAGTCCGTACTACATTA
Source organism: Triticum dicoccoides (assembly GCF_002162155.2). Lineage (NCBI taxonomy): Eukaryota > Viridiplantae > Streptophyta > Magnoliopsida > Poales > Poaceae > Triticum > Triticum dicoccoides. The sequence continues at coordinate 37,756 of NW_021174980.1, forward strand.
GTATATATATATAAGCGGGAGCCTCAGCGCTTGTTCGCTAGGGTTTGCACTCTCCACAGGCTCGCCGCAATACATATATGTTACATGCTGGAGGCTCAGCGTTCATTAGCTAGGGTTTGCTATATTCACAGTCTCTCACCCTCTCTTCACCAGATCTAAACAAGACTATGTTGGCCTCTTGTCTCTCTCCCCCCTCACATCTGGTGAAGGAGGCGTCCGTATCTTGTCGCACCGGGAAGGGGAGGAGGTGTAGCGTTAACTCTATCGCCTTCGGCGAAGGAGGCAATCCATTGCCGGCTGCGTTGTTCTCTTTCACCCAGCGCCTATGCGGGAGGGCCACCGCCCCCTTCTTCCTTGCTGCCGTATGTAGTGTGGGCAGATCCGGCCTCCCGCCGCACGCCTTGCCACATCCCGATGACCCTAAGGTATAAGTTTCTTTGAAACCGTCGTTGCTCTAGCTGCATGTGGATCTTTTTTGATCTATAGTCAAATCTAGGTCTTGGTTCAAAGAGGAAAGAAAGGTGCGGTGGGGTGGAGCATGAATCTAGGACGTGGTTCAATGAGGAAAGGAGGGAGGAAAAGTAGTATAGACTAGCTATCCAGCCACTTTGTTGGTCAAAAAGGGAAAAAGGTGGTAACCCAGTACACACATCTGTAAGGAACGGATCTCTTTGTTGAAAAGGGAAAGAAACTGGGGGGTCGGGTAGTTTGTGCAGGACTAGATTTGTTGCCCTCACATAGGAAAAAAGTTCAAAGAGAACAAATATGGGACCAACACAGATATGCTGCTTGGCTACATACTCTGCATCACCCATTTATACGTGTGGACGCACATGGTGCTAGCATGTCCCATACAGCTATTTTGCTGTTGTTAATCTAAGAATGCCACCAGAAAATTGAAGCAATGCCACTGTTAAAAGTAAATTACATTTTTTAACGAATGTTGTTTCAAGAGAGTGTCTATGTTAATATGAATCAATGCTACCGTTTTAGAAATGCTACTATCCTACTTTGTTTTCCATCCAAGATAAGTTAGATGCTTCCTTCTGTCACCGTTTGTTTCATCCTCCTTTATCGGCAAGTAATTGTTTCCTTTTTTGCCTCTGTTAAAACAGGGGTATCGATTCAACTTGTTGCTATTGCGAAATTTTGCTTCGCTACTCGAAACACTTATGTTTTAAGAGTGTTTTGTGCAGTTCAACTTGAATGTCACACCGGTGACTTTGCTTAATTTTGGTGGAACTGCACAAAAGGAGATCGAGATTTGTTTCCAGTGTTCCTGTCGAGTTGTTTCAAATCTTGGTCTCAACCACATGATATCTATTCAACTTGTTGTTATTGCGACATTTTGCTTCGCTACGCGAAACACTTTGCTTGATTTCAGTGCAACTGGACAAAATGAGATTGGATTTCCTATTCGTGTTAGAAGATTCGTATTTTATCCTGGTGTTCTCATGAAAGGTCAGTACAGGCCTTCATCCACATGATTGTGCAGTGTGCTTTGAGATGTTGTGCTACTTGTATTGGTACTGTTTTAATAAATGTTGAATTGAAGCTATTGTATTGCTGTCTTTTCCCATTAAGTAGTGAACAAAAATGGGACCAACCCAGACATGATGCTTGTTGCTTTGTTACAACAAACTCTGCATCACCCCCTTTATAAGTAGATGGAAGCACATATTGTTGTTGCGCCCACTCTCCCCTGGAACTGTTTATGCTTTTTGTTAATCTAATGCCGCTGTTAAAATTAAGCAATGCCACTCTTAGAATTAATTAACTACTGAATCTTAGTTCAAAACTGCAACACTTGTTAGGAATGGTATTATCCTGCTTTGTAGTTCTTTATACATGTTTAACCAAGGTATTGTTAAGATAATGTCTCTTTAAAAATGAATCAGTTGCATTGTTTTAGGAATGGTACTTTTCTGCTTTGTCGTTCTTTATACATGTTGAACCAAGGCATTGTTAAGATAATGTCTCAGTCAATATGAATGAATCACACTGATGGAGAATTGCTCCTCTCCTGCTTTGTTTCCCATTAAGACAAGTCATCAACCGATATTTCTCAGTAATTGTTTCCCTTATACCTATTGTTGCTTACAGGGATATCAAAATTAAAGCTCGGTTTTATTCCGACTTCGATTTTAGTTGAACTGCACAAAAGGAGCCAATGTGTCCAAGGCAAACTGTTGCGTTACTGGGTCCAGTTGGTCGTTCCACTTTGCAGAAAGAAGCAGTCACTGGATGCGGTACATTATAGAAGGAATGACCGAGATGCTTTACAGAGTATTATTAGACACCGGTGACATGACTAGTCTACAGAGACCATTGGCAATTTAACAACACGTGGAGTGCCCTGGGCAAAAAGTGCCCAAACAAGTACAAGAAGCTAAGACAGGACACGATCATAGGCATTACATATTTTGAATGGGAAAAGCTTGTCAAAGTTTAATCATTGATGTTAGCAAGAAGACGTTAGTTTAATATATTGGAATTGGAAAACCTTGTCAAAATTTGCTCATTGATGTTAGCAAGAAGATGTTAGTTTAATATATTGGAATTGGAAAACCTTGTCAAAATTTGCTCATTGATGTTAGCCAGAAGACATGCATTTGATATTTTTGAGTGGGACGCCCTTGCTGTGAGCAGCATCGAGTGTTTTTTCCTATTCCTGTGTTCAGTTTAGAAGTAAATAGTTACTCTGCTGAGATATTCCTGTCTTCAGAGTTTGTTCTGAATATTTTCTATGTAATGCCAGGCCTTGTGTTTGATTGCAAAGTTGAGCTTGGAATGTTGTGGCATGCAGCATCACGAGCTGTTCACCGTGCCTCCTGAGAATAATGCTTCGTATTATTTTGCATGTCGATCTAATGCCAGTGATTTTCTTGTTAAGAAGATTATCCTCTTCTGTTGTTTCCGTGCGTAAGAAGTTCATCGTCTGATGTTTCATTCATAGCCTATACGACATGTCGGGTAGGTTAGACGTGAAACCATATGATCTTCCGACCAACTCATGATATTAGGCCGTGATTGGATCGTCGTTTTCCAACCAAAACCGCTTGTAAAACTGACGCTTGTAAATTAAAGCAGATGGTCTCGGGCGAAGGCGCTTGGTTGGTCGATTTCGACTAATATATCGGAAGTATTTCACACACGATAAAAATGCTGAACGACACTCGGACGATAGCTAATCCAGCCGTTAGCTGTTGTTTCAGCCTTGCCCATGGATGGCATGATACGCACGTCGTGCATGTATCATCTGGTAATATCGTCCATATAGCAATGCTTGTAAAATATACACTGGTCTCTCAAATTACACGCGTAACCCGCCAGTTTTACTTACAGACCTCGGGCCTTCTGATGACGAGTAAATTACACTTGTATGTTAATACATGTTTGAAATAAACCAGAGCTCCCAAGCACGGCCTTACCGTTTCATGCCGTCTCAGTTTCTCGAAGGTGCTCATAGGTGTCCGATGATCCTGGCTTCCTGAATGAGCAACGGGCGTTGTATCAGACCTCCGTAGGGCCCGCGAGGCCCTCTCCGTTGTCCTTCGAGTTGTTGCGCTCGACGTGGCGCCGAGCATTGTTAACATGGTCAATGAACATGAGGATTCAGGAGATGACTTTATTTTGACTGGATGACACGAGGGACCCACTAGGGCCATAGCCGTACGTATGCAAGTGCCTCCTTATTATGTACAACTATTTTTTTTGCTTTCTCCTGGTTTCCTGACATCACGGTCCCACACCATTGTCAACCTATGTAGTCAATATAAACGAGAGAATTGCACAAGGTGCGGCCGACAGTTGGGACCAAGCAACTCGAGCAGTATTTGTGTTTTTGAGGCATGAGCACTGCAGAGTTTTTCTTGGCAATGATTTCGTTGTTGTTCAGAGGAGAGCATGGTATTAACTGGGCGGGCTGTGGCCCGTCTAGCCCAGGCCAGATATCTAGCCCAGATACTACTTTTTTCAAGATGAAAATGGCTAGCCCAGCTATACGTCTTTTTGAGGAATACCCAGGCAAGGTCAACTTGTTATTCTCCGCCCCGTTGTGTTGCAAATCTTTCCTAGGAGGGATGCATTAGGCTTAACAGGAAAATGGGCTTTAAAAATAATAAATGGGATGTAATTATAATAACTAGGCAGTAACTATAAAAAAATGCACCAAACATGAAATTAGTTTATAAAATATTATTTATGGATTTTGAAAATCTTAAATTTTCATTGTTGCACGCGCAATGTTTTGTTGGATTTTTACGTAATACAAATTTATATTTAGTCTGAATAGAAATTTCGGGATAAAAATATTTCAGATCCCATCAAAATGTGGGAAATTTTATTGAATTCTGTCTTCAACGGTTGGTTGAAATTATTAACCCTTGTCCTAGCTAGAAAATGGGCTGTACTTTTAACAAACTGTAAATGGGCTGTTGTAAATTCCATTAGAATTCAAAAATGGGCTGTACATTCTTACAAAACACAAATGGGCTATAAGTTCTCTGCCACACACTTGTGGGCCTACTAAGTGACGCCTCCCCTAAAAAAATAAGTTGAAGCGTATGCAAGGCTTTGTCAACTTATTATAGTCAATACACGGTTCTAGCAGCAGTGGCCGTTGGATGTCTATCCAACGGATGTCGTGCTTCTTCTTCAATCTCGGATATCTTAGCTTCGGCCATCCAAAAAATGAATCCTCCCCCTGACATCTGGGGCGCACCGTTTGGAGGCTGACTTGTGGGCCTACTAAGGTGGAGCGTACCAAGGGCTTTGTCAACTTAGTCAATATAAACGATTCTAGCTTCAGTGACCGTACGATGTCCATCCAACGGCTGTAGTGCTTCTTCAACCTCTGGTCTTCTTGGTCCAGCCGCCCAAAGCAGCGCCGGTCGTGCCGCCTATTCCTGCCTCCCGTGGACGGCTGTGCTGCCGTGGAGGCCTCACCACCCCCATCCTACTCCGACCGCTGGCCAGGCCATCCCTCCACTCACCCACACCCCCTGTTATTGTGCGGCGACGGCAACCTCACATCGCAGCCGAACCAGTGAACCCTCGTACTCCTCTCCGCGCGGGCTTCCTCTGTTGCGTCTTCCCCGTCTCCGCGTCGTCCCCTTCCTAGGCGTCGCCGTCGTCCACCGCCCTGGTGCTCTCGGCATGGCGTGGTCAACGTGGTCAACGACCGACTTCCATCGGAAGAGTACTGTACGTGGAGAGGCTGACAGCTGGGTCCATGGCGGCCGCAAGGAAGTGCCTCCTTATTACGTGCAAAATAATTATTCCTCCACCTGACAGCAGGGACCCACCGGACGGGCCACCTTATTTCGCAAAAAAAACGTTTCCCCCCTGACTGCTGGTACCCACCGGACGGGCCACCGTATTTCAAAACGTTCCCCCCGCTGTTAGCTTGGACCCACCGGAAGTGCCTCTTTATTACACACAAAAAAATGAATACTCCCCTACTAGCTAGGACTCCCCTTGGTGGGAAGCTGACTTGTGGGCCTACTAAGTTGACGGGGACGGAGGGCTTTGTCAACTTAGTCAATATGAACGATTCTAGCTCTAGTGACCGTACGATGTCCATCCAACGGTCGTAGTGCTTCTTCAACCTCTGGTCTTCTTGCTCCAGCCGCCCAAAGCAGCGCCGATCGTGCTACCTTCTCCTGCCTCCCGTGGCCGGCTGTGTTGCCGCGGAGGCCTCACCGCCTCCATACTACTCCCACCGCTGGCTAGTCCATCCCTCAACTCCACTCACCCACACCCCCTGTTATTCTGTGACGATGGCAGCGCAACCGAACCAGTGAACCCTCGTACTCCTCTCCGTGTGGGCATCCACTGTCGCATCTTCCCCAGCTCCGCGTCGTCCCCTTCCTAGGCCTCGCCGTCGTCCACCGCCGTGGTGCTCTCGGCATGGCGTGGTCAATGTGGTCAACGACCGAATTCCATCGGAAGAATACTATACGTGAAGAGGCTGACAGTTGGGTCCACGGCAGCCGCAAGGAAGTGCCTCCTTATTATGCGGAAAATAATTATTCCTCCACCTGACAGCAGGGACCCACCGGACGGGCCACCAGTATTTCACAAAAAAAACATTTGCCCCTGACTGCTTGGACCCACCCGACGGGCCACCGTATTTCACGAAAAAACGTACCCCCTGCTGTCTTCTTAGACCCACTGGAAGTGCCTCCTTATTACGCACAAAAAATGAATACCCCCTGCTAGTTGGGACCCACCTTGGTGGGAGGCTGACTTGTGGGCCTACTAAGTTGACGGGGACGAAGGGCTTTGTCAACTTAGTCAATATAAACGATTCTAGCTCCAGTGACCGTACGATGTCCATCCAACGGCCGTAGTGCTTCTTCAACCTCTGGTCTTCTTGCTCCAGCTGCCCAAAGCAGCGCCGATCGTGTCGCATGCTCCTACTTCCCATGGCCGGATGTGCTGCTGCGGAGGCCTCACCGCCCCCTACTATTCCCACCGCTGACCAGGCCCTGCGGCGACGGCAGCCTCACACCGCAGCCGAACCAGTGAACCCTCGTACTCCTCTCCGCGCGGGCTTCCACTGCCGCGTCTTCCCCGGCTCCCCGTCGTCCCCTTCCTAGGCCTCGCCGTCGTCCATCGCCCTGGTGCTCTTGGCGTGGCGTGGTCAACGTGGTCAAGGAACGACTTCCATTGGACGTGGACTGTATGTGGAGAGGCTGACAGCTAGGTCCACGGCCGCAGCAAGGAAGTGCCTTCTTATTACGCGGAAAATCATTATTCCTCCACCTGACAGCGGGGACCCACCGGACGGGCCACAGTATATCACGAAAAAAACATTTCCCCCTGACTGCTGGGACCCACCAGCTGCACCTTCGCACGCAAGGAAGTGCGTCCGGGCAAAAAAAAAGCGATTCGCCCCCCTGACTGCTGGGACCCACCAGCTACATCTTTGCACGCAAGGAAGTGTGTCCGGGCAAAAAACGATTCGCCCCCCTGACT